>NW_018165471.1:74030-132537 GCF_001263595.1 Phalaenopsis equestris | reverse complement strand
GGCTCGTTAACTTATCGAACAAAATTAACGAGCCGAACACGAGCTTCTTAACGAATCGAACACGAGTTGTTCGCGAACAACGAGCCGTTTTGACAGCCCTAGTGACATGTATGAAAATGTTTATTTTAAAAGTAAAATTTCTTTTGTTTTAAGTCTCATTTCCTTTGCCTATCATTACTCACAATGTTGTTCATGCGAGTAGAGGTTGAGCGAGCGCAGACTTGGCTCGTGTTCGGCTTGTTCGAAATAACTCGTGTTCGAAATCGGCTAGTGTTCGAAAACGGTTCGTGAACAGTGTGTTCGTGTTCTGCTCGATTTGAATATTCGTGTTAGTGTTCGGCTCCAAATTTGCTTGTTAAACTTAAATTGGGAAAAATAGATGTAAAGAGTGGGATTTGAACCTGGATCAAATATATACAAAAGAAGACACTAACCACGTTAGCATATGAAGTGTTATGATTTAAATTTGGATATAAATATATATGATATATTATTATATAAATAATATATGTCATATATTGTTATATAAATAATTATATAATTTTTTTTTTATTTCGAGCTTAAACGAGCCGAAAACGAGCGAACAAAGAGCTGTTCGTGTTCAGCTCGTTTATAATTCGAGCTTTAAAAATTTATTCGTGTTAACGAGTCGAACACGAGCTACTTGACGAGCCGAACACGAGCTGCTCGGAAGCAACGAGCTTTTTTTGACAGCCTGACATGTAAGTCCCTCTCTGCCTTACAAGTCCCTCTCTGCCTTACATTGAAACAAATCGAGCGCAATTGCAATAGCTCAAAATGATTTTCTTATCCTTACTCACAAGTTGTTTTTGTGACGGAATTCAATGACGATGATTTATCCAGTGGTTTTGAATCACTGCAAAACCATTTATGGCAGTCTAAGCTGCTCTGATAGGCTTCTAAACCCTAAACCTTAAACCCTAAAAACATAGTTTATTGTATGCATGTAAATGTGAAAGGATAGGTGGTAGACATGTAAATATACAACAATTGAGTAGTATGAGAAAATAAGGCATGCTTTTTTTCAAAAATAATTTCCTGATATTTTAATGGTGAAGGTTGTTGAGATTTAGAAGAAAAATCATTATTATTTTTACATGATAATTTTAATTCACGATGGTAGAGTGATATATTAACGTCTTTGTATTATACAAACATCCGATGCACACGCAAGCACAAAAATCAACATAAAAGACAACAGATATTTTTATGTGCAAAAATCGAAGAGGCAAAAGCCAAGAGGCATGGTTCAGTTGAAATAATTCTACTACATAAACATATGTTACAAAACTTTATCGGCCCTTGAATAGTCGGAAGCAATATTACACAAGTAGGATTTGACTTTCGCTAGAGGGAAGTGATAGAAAATACTAGGTGGTTGTGTGACGTTTCCTTAAACTTTGTATTAAATATTTGTAAATGTTTGTAATTTACTTGATAAGATTATGGTTCTAGTGTTACTTCGCAGATTGCAATAGAAAGAGGATCGAGCAGGACTTAAAACAAATTGAAACGGAGAAAGTTGTAATATGACGCCTAGTCGTTGCCGGGTCTGTGGCGCCTAGTCGTTGTTGGGTTTGTGGCGCCTTGGACCAGTCCATCCCCAAGTTGAGCAAATTCCAAAGAGAATAGAAAGGTGGCGTTGACCCTTGGGCGCCTAAGTGCTGCCACCAGCACCTAGGTGCTGCGATTTCGACGCCATGACACCGGTTTTAAGATACTTAACACAGGCCAAGTGCTGCAAAGCATGGGCTGCTCACACAAATATATGTAGAGTATCAATAGTATTAGGTTTGAGTCCGATTGTCGATTCCACAGGGAACGTGAAAAACTCAATGAAAGAAAAGTTCTAGCTTACTACTATCAATACAAGCTTGAAGACTTTGATTAGCTAGTTCAATTTTAAAACGATATGAAAATTATGAAAATCAAGTCTATCCTATCAAACCAAAGGACTCTTATATCAAACCAGGTGTTGAGAATTTTTCCCTTTTAATTGGTTAAGTGATGAATAGAACTTAGGATTAAATTAAAAAAGTGTCAAACATGCGAAAATTCTTCCTTGTTCTCTTCCAGTGGTCTAAAGAAGATTAACAGTCTTAAGCTTAGCTCTCTAAAACTCTTGATCTACTCAAATGAAAACTACTCCTAGAAGATTACACAAATCCATTGGCAATATCCCTATTCCAATAAGTTCATGTGATTAACTCTTTTTGTTCCATAAAGAATCCTTCTGAATATTAATATTCACAAATGGTTTTAACAATCAATTGACCAAATAGAAAGTAAATTAATTTATCAAATTAACACAACACTTTTAAATTCAAATCAAAGCCCAAACAATCTCAAATCCTTTGTCATATATGTTCACCAATTAAATTAAAGAGACAAATAAGAAGAATACTCACTATTCACGACAAATGACTTCAAAGCAAACTTATTTTTTTTGCATAAACATCAAAATTCAAGTCTTTTACAAATAATGTCGGAAGAAAATACAATGTAAATATATTTATCTCCTTCACAAATAAGTAGTTAGAGGATGTCACAAACAACAAACAATGACTTTCTCAATCCTTCCAATCTCTCTTTTTTTCTCTCTTCTAATATCTTTGCAAAAACTTTGAACTTCTCCTCCAAACTAGCCCCTTAATTTGTCATCAAGCTATTTATACATCCCTCACCCCAATGCCAATGCTGTTAAATTTGGGTTTGGGCGCTTCCAGTGGTTTGCGCTTACTGTTAATGCCAATACTGTTAAATTTGGGTTCGGAAATGCCAAGCCCAGATCAAGTCATTAAACCGTTCTTGGATGATTTTTAGACATATTTTGGAAGGTCAAACGGTTGTTGAATATAACAAGTCTATAGTCGAATCGAGCGTCTCGATAAAACGAATCCAACGATCCTAAGATTGCACAATTCTGACATCTTTAAGACACTCAAATGTTCATTAAATGTATTTTGATCGGAGGAAGTTTTCCGGACCGTTTGATAAAAATGATACATATTCATGCAGTAATGACACCTAGAACACTAAAAATAAAGCCCCACCCCTCACATGAGGGGGGAGACTTGAAGGTTCAGAGAAAATTGGAAGCTCTGAAAAGGAGCTGAAGTCCAACACCATTCTGACCGTCGTCGGCTAACGCCGATCACCATCGACCACCAGCAGTCGTCGTCGACACCCGTCGATCGCCGTCAACCACTGTCGACCGTCATCATTGATCACCACCAATCATTGTTGATCACCAACAACCAGACGCTGTGAGTCATCGTCGTGGATCAACCACCGTCAATCGTCACCGTCGATCACCACCAACCGGATGTCGTCAGTCATCGTTGTTGGTCAGCCATTGTCGACCGTCACCGTCGATCAACACCAATCAACGTCGATCACGACCAATCAGACGCCGTCAATCATCGTCGTGAGACATGAGCTCATCACTATGGTCCATGTGTCAACAACGAACTACGTGGTTTATAGCTCGTGTAGCTCTCGACTCTGGTCCTTACGGCCTACGGACGTCATTCCTACTTACCCCTTTGACCTACCTGACTCATAGCTCGTGCAACTCCCAAATTTGGCCCCCATGGCCTACATATGTTATTTATACTAGCCCAAACTACTTACGTGATTATCAGCTCATGTAGCTCCCGACTCCAACCCTCGCGGCCTACGGATATCATTCATATTCGCCTCTACAACCTACGTGGCTCACAGCTCGTGCGGCTCCCGACTTCGGCCCCAACGGCCTACGGACGTCATTCATACTCGCCACTACGGTCTATGTGGTCCATTGCTCCCGTAACTGCTTACTATAGTTTCTTTGGCTAATCAATGCGTCTGTAACAATCATCTACAACACTTATTTCAACTGAGCTAGATCCCATGGTTTTTATCTCTTTTAAGGGTTTTCCACATAAAAAGTCAAGGTGTATGTTTCTCTTCTGTTATTTGTGTGTGTCGAATTTTCGTGTCATGCTAAGAAGATAATCCATTACTCTACCGCCACAAATTTTCTGGCATGCATTAGTTTGACGTTGTCCATGGGAAGTGAAGTCCCGTTCAACATTGTCTTTAACTCTAAAGACATCGAGCCTCCACTTCCTTTCCCAATGATGTACTTCATTCAACTAGCGAAGGAACCTCTTTCACATCATGAAGATCATCTCCGATGCATTTTTGAATATGGGGGGCAAACTTCATTGTAGTCTGAAAAGGTCGTTCACGTCAACGTCTTCGGCACAATTGTAGTAGGGCTGTCTTCCCACATCTTATCAGACACAAAGTATTTCACAATTTCTTCCAGGCTGGGGGGCAACCTTCACCGTAGTCTTGAAATGTCGTTCTTATTAACATTTCAAGCACGACTGGGGTGGGAAATCATCCAATATTTCATTCAGAATATAAGTGTATGAGAATCGCTTCTGCACTGGGGGAAATCTTCACCGCAAATAACAATTTCTCAGCGCCTCCTCATCGTATTGGGGTTCTTCTTCAACTAGATGAAAAATTTGATCCCTTTAAGGCCCGCTACATAGGTTGTTTTACAAGCTCACATGGAAAAAGCCCCTGCTGGGGGGAAAAAGATTCAAAAGCAGCAACTATTATGACTACAACAATATTTCCAAGAAAACATACGGCCCATTGTGATATACGCCCTAGTCTCAAGAAACGCAGGACATCTCTAACAACTGATTCTAGGCTTAATCGGTCCCAGGGGGATCTGATTCGACCTCTTCCATTACATGCTACAGTTGTCAAACAAAAGCTTCGACATACAACCATACAACCTCAGTCAGATAGGTCAAAAATCCTTGGTGGATTTCCTTGGACCTCTTCCATAACATGTTACGGTTGTCAAACAAAAGCTTCAACCAACAACCTAGGATAGGTCAACTACCCTCGGTGGATTCATATGACTTTGTTACAGGTTAATACTTTTGAACATCTCTAGTTATACAACTCAAAATCGATCTTACATCCTCAATGGATTCTCCTTTCAACCATGCCCCAGGAAGTCAAGCCCAAAAAGGCAAGACCTGATGCAAAAATCCATAGCATAAAAGGAAAGGTCGCGATTAATATGAAACAGGGTTCATAAAACGGAAATAGGGATCCAGAATCTTCCTACCTCTGGTAGAAGTTCCATAAAACAGTCCCTGTTTTGTATTAATCACCACTGGGATAATGCGGTTGGTGAGCTCAGCGAAGGGCGCGCTGAAGCGTAAAAGGAAAGGTTTGTGGCAGGTAGTCCCTTCAGGGTAGATGACGAGATCACCCTCTTTGAGAAGGCGGCGAATGCAGCGAGCTTCAGATTCGCGGTCGCGGGAGAGCGCAAAGGCACTGATGGGGGAGATGAGTTCGGAGAAGCGATTGATGTTGTAGGTGACACAAGAGATTTTGCGGCCGAGTGCGACGACAGTGAAGATGGGATCGAGGACTGTGCGGTGATTGCAGATGAGGAGCACAACAGGATAACCGGGGGAAGGGGGAGGGGAAGGGGAGCCGCAGACGATGAGGTTGATGCCCATGAGGTGGTAGGTGTGTCGGACGATGCGTTCGGGGAGGGAGATGTTGATGTAGACGCGAATGATGGAGAGAAAAAGGCCGACGAGGAGCCAAAGGAAGGTGAGGAGAGCGGTGAGGGGAGTTGGTTGTTGGGCGAGACGGCCGTTGTGGAGGATTTAAATGACTATGCGCTTGAATAAAATTTATAAAATAGAAAAGTAAGATTTGAGGTGAAGTACAACATTTTATTAAAAACATAGTCCCATTTCCGATCATGCGGCAAGTTTCCCCGCTTGTTGAGTGAGTTCAGTCTACCAGGTACACAATCTATAAATCGGCTAATTCGAAGTAGATCCATATTTACTTAGCATCTTTCTTACTGTTCTTAAGCCACTAATTGACCATGAGTAGATGAAAAAAAAGATTTACACATTTCTTAAAATAAACTTGAAATTTTTTTTATCTCCATGCATGCTACAAATTACAACCCCTTAACTCTTAAAAAATTTGAATCAACTACTTGACAATCATGTGATTATTAAATCACTAATTTGTCTTTATAACATACACATTAACTCATTCAAATAGTTTTTTTACTTAATTTAAATAATCCTGAATAAGTTTAAGTTGAAAATCTGAACTAGTCAAATTTAAATTTATTAAATTAATTAACTACAAGACAAAATCAAATCCAACTTAGAGTCCATGAGCAGCGGTGGCGGTGCGACATTGCATCACAGTTTTGCTTTTGACAGCTTTTCAAAAATATGCCACTGAAATTAGTATTTTGACTTTATAATTACGGTCCGACTTTTCGCCCATTTTATCAATTAATTTTATTTTCCTTAAACATTTAATTTTAAATGTCTATTAACTTATTAGAGCTTGGTGTTATTTGGGAGGAATTATTGTGTGCGGTGTCCGATCCTGGCCGTACATCACGATGATCTACGGTCATGAATATTTTTGTTTTTTTATTTAAAAAAAAATTAGGTGGGGCCCCCCAAAATACATCGAGACCATAGATGAGGTGATATAGGGTCCAGATGGAATATGGAATAATTTTTCGTTATTTGGAGGGCGCATTGGAGAAAAAGTCCAGCAACCCCATCATTTTTACCATTATTTTTTTGTTCTTTTGGCAGTACATTTGTACCGCCTAATGCATATATATACATATCTAACAATATCTAAACTTATTTTTTTATTTATACAACATACTCCAATATTTTGTCACGTAAATATCACTATTTTAATTTTAGATAATATTTCTATATAATTTTATACGATCATATATATTCTATAAAACTTGATATTAAAGTGTTTGATAGCTAAGTAGAGGAAAATTTTTATATATAATAATATTTTGATAGCTAAATAGAGGAAAATTTTTGCGTATATCTTATATAAGACGTACGCAGAGCTGCATTTACATAGAGGTTATTTAGAGGGTATAAGAGGGATACATCCGTGTTATACCCCTCTTTAATCTCTCTGTAACCTACTTGTAACTTATGTATAACCTACAAATAAGTTTCACGCTTCTGTAGTTCCGGTTGTTACAAGTAAGTTACATGGATGTTACAAAAGTGTACAATGCAGATATAGCCCGCCTATACCCTCTGAATAACCTCCGACGTATGCAAATATTTTTCCTAAATAGATAAGATTACGTAATTTTCGTTTTCTCCGATAAACGAAAACTGAACTTTTATATTCTCAATTGACCATTTCAAATTTGAAATTTTTTTTTTATATAAATAATAAAATTTAATACTTTTTTCTTAAATATTTTAAATAATTTAGTAATTTTATCCCCTCATATCAATTAGTTTTCTCAATCCAAAAAGAAAAATTAAATAATCGATGATTTTACCCATTCTAAAAACTAAAGCTTGTGCTTATAAATATTCTATGAAAAGCATTCCCAATCACACCACCATGGTTCTTCATCTCTTGCCCATGTCCTTCTATCTTCTTCTTTCCTTACTACTCTTCTTATTCCTCAAATCAATTGCTTTAAAAAGAGAACAACGAAGCCATAATCTTCCACCAGGCCCCGCGCCGCTCCCCTTTATCGGCAATCTCCTGAAACTCGGCCGTCTTCCCCATGTCTCCCTCCGAAACCTCGCCGCAGAGCACGGCCCTCTCATTCACCTCACCCTCGGCCAAATCCCCACCATCATCGCCTCCTCAAAGGAAACAGCTTTCGAAATCCTCAGAACGCAAGACCGCATCTTTTGCAGCCGCCCCGAACTCATTGCAAGCTCCCACCTTTCCTATGGCGGCCTCGACATCGCCTTCTCCCCTTACAACGATCACTGGAAGCAAATCAAACGATTCAGCAATGCGGAGTTCTTTGGGGCAAGTAAGGTGGAATCATTCCGCGCTATTCGGGATGAAGAAGTTGGTGTTTTGGTGAACACGATAAGAAAGGATTGGCGTGATGGAAAGGCGACGGATTTGAGCAAGATGGCTGTTTGCTTCTTTAATAATGTTATATACAGAGAGGTGTTTGGGAAGAGAACGTCGGCGGATGGGGAGTGCGGGGAGAGCCGACACCAGGATCTTATTAGGGCGGTGATAGATGTGCTCCCTGGGTTTAGTATTGGGGATTTATTTCCTCGATTTTGGTGGCTGGATTGGCTTACCGGGTGGCGGCTGAAGCTTGTGAGAAGTTTCAGGGAGATGGATAAGCTTTTTGATGAGGAGATAAGAGAAAGACAACTGAAAAAATCAGGTCTGGGAAGGAAAGAAGAAAACTTTCTTGATTTGCTTCTTAGGTGTCAAGTTGAGAAGCATCCGCTGCTAGGGTTCCTCATGTCAAGGGAAGATGTCAAGGCTTTGATTGTGGTAAATATAATGAAATCTATCTTCTTGCTTGCTTTTAAGCCAAAAAAGGCTGCTTTTGTTCATATATATATCAGTTTATCATCGATTTCCTGGAAGAAATTTTCTAACTTCTGGAGTCCTACTTAAAGCTCCCAATTGAAAAAAATGTCTTGAATCCTTGAAACAAATTTGATTTATATATCCTCCGGGTTCATTTGTTTCATCAATATACTTTCAATAAATCTATCTGCAGGATTTATTCTTCACAGCGACAGAGACAGCAGCAGTGACAATTGAGTGGGGAATGAGCGAGCTAATGAAAAACCCAATAGCCATGAAGAAAGCTCAGGAAGAAGTCCGGCGAGTTGTCGGCACCGGAAAGCTGAAAGTTGAAGAAGATGATCTTCAACACCTCAGCTATCTGAAGCTGGTTGTAAACGAAATCTTGAGACTCCACCCTGCAGCTCCTTTGTTAGGTCCACATGAATGCATGCAAGACACTAGAATCAACGGCTACAATATTGCAGCAAAGACAAGAGTCATCATCAACGCTTCAGCCATTGGAAGAGATCCGAAGAGCTGGAGTGATCCGGAGAGTTTTCAACCAGAGAGGTTTTTGAATGGTAAAATAAACTACAGAGGAAATCATTTTGAGTTCATACCATTTGGTTCGGGTCGTAGGATTTGTCCTGGAATGGCTCATGGTGTTGTTGGGGTTGAGATTGTTTTTGCAAATCTTCTTTATTGTTTTGATTGGGAATTGCCGAATGGGATGCAGGAGAAGGAATTAGATATGGAGGAGCGTTATGGGGTTAGTATTTCTAGGAAAAATCCGCTCCTTTTGATGGCAAAACCAGCCTTCGGTGTCTCCATATAATGAAAAACTATTACGTGTCGGTTACCGTATCATATATTTGGAGGATGGTCGGAATGTAGTCACGTCATCATGTATCACACGACAGTACTTCTGGATCGTTGTCCAGACGTGTGATCGCCTCACGTCATGATTATAATGTATTTAATTTGTCATAGAGTCAACAAAAAATAATGCTTTCAAGCTGCATGAAATTAATAAATGTGTTTGCTTAAGGGGTTTGATCAAGTTCATATATATTGCTTCTAATTTTTTTTTTAGTATTGTTTCAAATTTTGATATTACATCTCACACATCTTGAATGAACCTAGACTACAAAGGTTATTCTATGCCATCTAAGATTTTAAAGTATACAAGATGACATGTCTATTATCACATGAAGGGTTGTATCATTAGACAACATGTTTACGCTATTGCATAGCAAAACATAGTTTACGGAGATTAAAGTTTTGTGAATAAAGAGTCTCGTAATGTTGGTCAGGTTTGGAATTTGATGATTTTTGTCCATTTATAATAATAAGAGGTAATCATAGTTCATAACATATGATTTTAATGACTTATAATTTGTTGCATGATATGTGCATGTAAGAGATTCATGGGATGTTTGTCATGTTCATGGTATTTTATGTTGATATAGGGGTCATTTGTTCATAGCAAAACTCGTGTTCGGCTCGTTCGCTAAGTTAACGAGCCGAACACGAACAACACGATTTGTTCGTTCGTGTTCGGCTCGAAATATTACTATTCAATTATATATATATATATATATCTTGATGAATAGTATTTCTACAAAAATTAATTGACTACAAGGATACAAAAATTTATAATCAATTAAAACTATTAATTAAGAAAATAGAATAAAAATTATTATATTTAATTCAAATGATGTTTTAAATCTTGCCTCAATCTATCTTATGGCTACTTGATTAGGTTTATCAAAATGACTCTTTGTTCGTGACCGGCTCGTGTTCGACTCGCTAAGCAAATGAGCCGAACACGAACATACTTTTTGAGCTCGAAATATAAACTAGTGACTGAACCTGGACTCGCTCGTGTTCTGCTCGTTTACACTCTTAGTCATGTAAGATAAAATTGATGCTTAGGTGTTAAATATGTAAATACATAAGATTTTAATGGTATGTACGTAAATCATTTTAAAATAATTTAAAAATAAGAAAATGACTAGCTCAATATGTATATTTTTAATTTTAGCATAGGCATTTGAACAAATTCATAAATCAAATATATTAGGTTTAAAAATATAAAATAATTTTCATGTTATAATAAATAATGAAATGATTATAATACTTGATATAATTTTAATTTATATTCTTTTTTTGATCTTTTACTAGCATATTCTTATCTATTTTAGATTTAAAATTAAAAGAAAAGTACGATCACCAATAATAATTCAATGTCTGGATAAATTGATGTTATTTTTTAAATTATTAATTTATGCCCTCATTGAAATATTTTTTGGCTTAGGACATAGAGCTCGCTTCGCTCTTTCTTGCTCTGGCTCATGCCACTCTTGCTTCTCTAATACACCCGCTCAGGACTCACTTTGCTCAACCTCGCTTTGCCTTGCTTGACATGAGCTCAACCTCGATAGCACGCTTGCACACTGAATTCTTTTTGTTGCTATTAAATTTATAATGATTTTTATTTAGTTATTTTTTACATATAAATAATTTTTTATTGGATTACTTATCATGCTGACGTATCAAAATTTTAGCTTTTTTTAACTTTTATATATGTTATGAAGTGATTTCAAAGAAGTGCCCGAAATGTGTATTTTGTTATCTAAATAGTGATGTGTGACGGAGATTAAGTTTACTAATATAATATACTTGCCGCCCTCAAAAGAAATGCTGGTTCTGCCCTGGTCATGTTGGCATTGAAACAAAAAATGCTTCTTCAAAGGAGAGCTTTTAGATGCAAGTAATATTTTATTGTGAACTATTGATTATTTTTTATTTATTATATTTTATTAAGCTATAATACAAAAATTAAATTGACACGATGTTTTTGTTAGCAACACACATTTCAAGAGAGGTTACATATTAGTTTTAGTATGCCACATGAGTTATAGTACGTTCTTAGATTGTGATCATCTATCTAGTAGTGACTCTTAGTCAATAAAGGACATGGAAGAACATGTTGAGCGACCACATCTAATTAGATGTTATATAGTTGTAAATCTATTAAAGGACTTCCTTATTAAATTATGAAAAGAAAATGTTGACAATCATATATCATCTAGTATTAAGAAAAAAACTTCTTGCATCAAAAATTGAATGTTATGAATTTTAAAAAAATGTTTGTGTTAAGAATGTATGTACATTACTGGATTTAGAAGGGAAGATAAATGATATACAAATATATAAGCTCTGAAAAAATGATTATAATAGACAAAGAAAAGAAAGAAATATTTTATAAGATATGAAATAAAGATGACAGTATTGATGGTTAGTTAACTAATAAAGATGAAAGTATATAAAGTCGCGTGTCTAAAATCAAATGAAGGATGGTCTCATTAAACAACTTTTTTACTTTATAGCATGGCAAAACATAAATTGCCAAGATTGAAGTTTTGTGAAAGAGCCTTGTAATGTTTACTTAGTATTGGAGTTTTGATGATTTTTGTCCATTTAGAATAACGTGCATTAATCAAAGTACATATTGTATGGTTTTGATGACTTCTAAATTGTTGCATGATACGAGCATTCAAGAGATTCATAGAATGTTGTCATGTTGGCATTGAAGCATAAGATGCTTCCTCAAACGAGAGGTTTTTGATGTAAGTAATATTATTGTGAGCTATTGGTTACTTTTTATTTATGTTATTTTATTAAGCTATTATAAAAATGTAATTTGACATTTTATTTTATTAACAACACACATTTTAAGAAATATTAAAAACTAGTTCTACAAGTATGCTACAAGAGTTACATGCAGGGACAAACTTCTTTTAAATCTCCCGTGCGGCTTTAACACTCTTTCATAGTACTAAATCAGCCTAACACTTGCAACACTTTGACTTGTATGCACCAAATCTTTCTAGGAATAAATAGGGAGAAAATATTAAAGAAAGGAACAATTCGCTAAGGAATGGAAGATTACACTTGGTTACTTAGAAGCCTTTGATGGATACAAATGAGGGAGAGGGACTTCTATTTAGAGTCCTCTCTCAAACCTTAGCAACTTTCAAGATTACATTAGAATATACAAACATCTAGATAGTTCTGCATTGCTTTTTTATATATATACATGATCTAGACCTTTCAAGGCTATCCTTGAGTTTTCCTTGAAGCTTTTCCCTTCCAACATTCCCAGGAATGTGATGTATCATTCTAGAGTCACTTGTATTATTATCATTCTCTCTAGTTTTCTCTAGATTATTCTTTCTTATATCAGAAAGGATGTGGGTTGGCCTTTCTTAAAATGAAGGTGCATGACGCTCTCCCCCAGCTAAGCTCACAATGCTCTCATTGCACCTTCCACCTGATACCATCAATTCTTTCTTTTTCTAAGTGTCTCCATATCTCATTTTCTTGGCTGCCTGCTTTTATATTCTTCTTGCAGCCTTACGTAATTTCGCTCGAGCTAACTCCTTTTTCTTTTTCCATGATTTGATAAATTTGAAGACTGTTGGACTTTTTCTCTCATACCTTATTGTAGGGGAGAGGTATGTCATGCAATATGTTTCATAGCTAGCGATTTAGCCCTTGATTCTAACCTATTTTAATGGTTCATCTTCTTTCTTGATGGTAGCTCCTTTGGTAACTCACTTTTATACTTATCGATTGTTGTTGCTACCTACCTTGACATTTATTATTGGGTCCTTGGTTCTTCATTATGAAGAATAGTCAAGTAGCTTCCCTCCCCTTGTCTGATGCTCTTCATGATTTGGATGATTGATAACATGTTAGCTTCTTGCTTGTTAGTTATTATTGTTGGTACTAAGCAAGCTTGATTACCTTCCATAATACACATACTATTGGTGAAGGGTATTGAGAATGCTCTTGCTTGATTAAAGAAGTATAACCCTAGAGCAACTTTAAAATAATATATTGGAATGACTGAGAAGTTTAATATACCTAAGCAAGCTCCAATTTTAGTCTTTACTCTTCTGAATACTTCATGGATTGTCCACATTATTGAATTGACTACCTTGATGGAGCTTTCTCCTTCAGTTATTTGCAGACTCAACCTTTTTGAATTTCAATGGAGTTGACGTGGTGAGAAGCACCTGTGCTCATGCCTCATCCTTTGCATTCTCAAGATAAAATTGTCTTTTAATCTCTTTCTTGAAGTTATTGAAGGTGGATATGATACACATTCCTTTCTCTATATCTCGTCTTCTTCTTCTCCACCACAACATAATGATGTTAGAGAGATAAAGAGTTGCAAATTGAAATTTTGCGTCCTCTCCGTAATCCCTATGGCTTTAAAATATTGCTCAAGTCCGCATCAGAAGTTGTCGACTTCTTTCAAATTGCAAGTTCCTCCAACACTCTTTGGCTTTGGAACTTCAATTTGCTTAGCTTTGTAAGTATGGTGGTTGGTGGATGTCGCCAGTGCTCTCTTGCATAGCGATATGTCTCCACATATATCCTCCAAGCTGACACATATATTGCTTATTTCTTCCTAGTGAGATCAGAGCTCCCCCATTAAGTCCTCCCACATCTTTGCAATTTGATCTTTTCAGAATTCCTCCAGTTGGAGTATCATACCTGTGATCGTCAAGTGGATGGTGATGTCCTCCTCCTCAAGTCCATCCACCTTCTGATCAAATCTTCTATCTGAGCCTCCTTGCTATTCATTGCCTTCAACTTCGGAGGAAGTCATGAATCAAAACCATGCATGATCTCCTTAGACCTCTCATGTGGTTTAGATGCAGCCGATCTCGTTGCTCCTGACCGCTTCGCCCTTGTTGGGATGATTCCACATTTTGTTGCTTTAGGCACCATGATGTTCTCTTTGACGTTCTTTGTCATACCTTCGAACCTTAGCTCAAATACCAAGTGTCACAAACAAACTTATCTTAAGTCTTTCGTGCAGCTTTAGCATTCTTCCTTAATACTAAATCAACCTAACATTTGCAAAGCTTAGATTTGTAAGCACCGAAATTATCTAGGAAGAAGTAGGGAGAAATTATTGAAGAAATGAACAATTCAATAAAGAATGGAAGATTAAACTTGGTTGTTTAGAAACCTTTGATGGATACAAATGAGGAGGTGAGACTTATATTTATAATCCTCTACCAAACCTTAGGAACTTTCTATATTACATTAGACAATACTAACTTATAGATAGTTTTACATTGTTCTTTTATATATATACATGATCCTAGATCTTTTTAAGCTATCATTGAATTCTTCTTGAAGCTTTTCCCTTACAACCTTCTCGGGAATGTGGTGGATCCTTCTAATGTCTCTTAGAATATTCTTCTTCTCTCTAGTTTTCTCTCGAATATTCATTCTTTTAGCAAAAAGGATGTGGCTCGGCTTTTTTTAAAAATGGAGGTGCGTAACAATAGGTCGAAGTCCTTGATTCGAGACCATCCTTCTAATAGCGACTCTTAATCAATAAATGACCAGGAAAAACTTGTTAAGTGACCTCATCTAATTAGATGTTATACAGTTGTAGATCTCTTAAAGAGCTTCCTTATAAATTATATAATTGTTGACAAACGTATATTATCATATAGTACTGAGAAAAAGCTTCTCGCATCACGAGTTGGTTGGTATGGAAATTTAAGAAATATATTTGTGTTAAGAATTTAAGAATATTGTTGGATTTAGAAGGAAAGCTAAATGATATACGTCCAAACACTTGAAAGACTTTCAAAAAATGATTATAATGGCAAAGTGGAGGAAGAAATATTTTGTAAGTATGGAAAAAAAAAAAAAACAAAAATTATAATGGTTAGTTAACTAACATATCAAGGCAGACATGTAACTCATACAAAGCGATTGTCGAGCTCATTTGACTTATCAATAAAATTTGAGCAGGACTATCAAAATTGCTGGACACCTAATTTAGAGCAAACATAAGATAATATAACATAAGCTTCGACATACAATGTCGTTGATGGAGGACGCCAGAATGTGATTTTATTATCTTCTAATGTCAGCCTCATCACCACTTGAATTTTCTTCATTCATTTGACTCAAATGCATTAAGGATTTTGTTACGCAAATAGCTACATTATTGTAGTCATCATCATATCTTCTAAATTATTAGTTTAAATGCATGATGGCATGCTTTTTTTACTATTTGACCAATTTTTACATAGTAAAAAAATTATTGGAACTCATTATCCAATTCTTAAAGTGCTTAAATTTATTTAATTGTAATGCTAAAACATATTATATATATATATTATTAAAATGAAAAAGCTTGCTGCTGCAGACTTCTTTACTTTCATATGAACCTTCCTCTCTACTCTTTGAATAAGAGGAAAATCAGAGCACAAGTTGAACATTTAAACAAATAAATTAAAGCAACTGGGCTTTTCTGCAAAGAAAACCAATTGCATCTCTCTATTCTTTGCCTTTGTCGTATGCAGTACTAAAATCTAGTTATTAACAATATATTAGGCAATAAGCTAAGTTTATATACTTATTTTTATTTGGTCTTAGGAAGAGTCATTTGGCGAGGGCATGCTTAGTGATGGGGTGCTACACATTTGATATAAAATAGGGAAATTTGCATGCATACCATAATTATCTCCTTTATTAGTTTGGTGTAATAAGCCTGTGCCTGAAAAATGAATATGTTATATTAAAAAAAAGAAATGTTTATTCTTTTTAAATTAGTGATAGTAATGTTTTGGTTGTGACATAAAATGTCACTTTTAGTGGCATAAATTTGTAGTGGTTTTGAAATCGTTCTTAAGGGTGTTTTGGGCAGTTGTAGTTTTTTTAAGAAGTAACTGTGAAATTGTTAAAGAAGAAATTGTTGTTCAAAAAACTGCGGAGTCTATTATAAAATTTAAAAAAAAAAAAATGAGACCATAACTTTCTAGCAGTCATCATAATAAGTTAGGTCTGGTGATAAATGCAAAATTTAACTGCAGTTTTATGAGAAAACAGACAAAACACAATTTTACTAAACAGAACAAAAAACTGATATGTGGTGTTGCACCACCGCCTCAAACATGAGAAAATTTTCCATACGGAGTCCCGGATGCAGCTCTTCGTGCGAACTCCAATAATATTCCGCCATGCATGCTACACCGAGCCCACCTAAAAAAATGTTAAAGTGAAACCACAAAGATTATTGGGGGTTGTTGCGAGAGGTTATTGAAGTGGAATCACGAATGTTATTGAGAGAGTTATTGAGGTATTAACTCCAATAACGCGCAATAACCCTTCAATAACCCCCTCAATATCCTCCAATAACCTCTCCAGTTTCATTCTAGTAACTCCAACAACAATCTTCCAATAACCTCCGCGGCTCTGCTTTAATAACCCATTACAATAACCTCTACATTAACCCCCAATAACCTCTATTGTTTCACTTCAATAACCCCTGCATTAACTCCCACAATAAGCCACGATTTTATTTTAATAACTCTTAATAACTTCTACTATATAGCACACATGACAGTATATTATTAGAATACCCACCCAGAGTTTTCCGCTCATGAAAAATTTTCTGGCTACAAGTTACCTAAACCATCGGAAATACATGAGCCGATGAAATTTTATTTTTTTACCCTTCCCTCGGCTTAAACCAAGCAAACCGAACCGTCCCTCCTCCAACGTCACGAATCGCAAAATCGTTCCCCGCGAAAACCCTTGCTAGGCGGCCCAGTTTCCCTGCTCTCTTTTCACCGGAAATTCTTCCTCCTCCTAACGCGATCCAAGGCCGAACGTCGACTTGCTTTGACTTCCTCCTCCACACGCCGATCTACCCAATCTTCCTTCCCTGACGAAACCTTAGGCCTTACCGCCGACCTCCCCTGTAGGTGTGTGGTAAGAACCTCAGATCTAACATCTTTTGTAGTGATTTTTATCATCTTATATTTTCCACTTTTTTTTTCTTTTTTTTCCTGACAGCTTATATTTCCTTTTTAGTAATTTACATGTGCATTTCACTTCAAAAAAATCAATTAAAAGTGGCATTTTGTTGAGTTGTGGAAACCGGTCCACTTTATGGAAGTTAATTAAATAGCTGTCCGTGGAGGTGATCGGCCTGGTGACATAAGAAATATTCCCCTCGTGTTGTTTATGTGTTATTGTGTGTTATTCAGGTGTATTGTGTGTTATTCAAATATTATTGATGTGTTATTGTGCTATTATAACATTGGTAATATTCCCAGAACACAATAACATTTGAGTAACATACATTAACACCTGAATAACACACAATAACACCTGAATAATATGAGGAGAATATTCTCTTGTGTTACCAGGTCGATTACCTCGCTCTGCACGTAACTCTACGTGCTGAGTCCTGATATAATATTTTTTTGTGCTTCCCGCCTCCTGTTTTTTTCTATTTCTAAATAAGGCAGTTGCCTTTTGTGCATGGTCCCACCATCTATTAAAGCAGCAGGTGTTCGGTTTTCTAAGATGTTTCTTCGGACGTGAGGTTTTGTTATAGGAGGAGAAAAGGAATTGGATTCCATATCTCTGGCTTCTGCGATCGAACTCTAAGGAAGAAAGAATCGCTGGTGCTGTTCTTCTTGCCTTCTTCTTCTGTAGTGACTCTCGGGTGAAGAAAGAAAAGAAGAGAGAGAAGAAGAGAGAGAGAGAGAGGAAAAGAGATAAATTTCTTATAATCGTCGAGGTGATTGACGGGTATATTCCTCAAGCTAATAAAATCCTCTACAACTCTGTGGATGTAGACAATTTGCCGAACCACATAAAATCTGTGTTTTCACAGTTGTTTTCTGTTTTGTGATTTTTCTCGATCCGGTTTTTCGCTTTATTGCCATCATTTTTCACAATAACTGGTATCAAAGTTTTGGTTTGGATTTAAGGAAAAGCAATGGACAGAGACGAAGTGATGACATCGGTGATCGAGAAGTTTAATGACACAGATTTTACTTACTGGAGGATGTAGATAGAGGATTACCTCTATGAGAAGAAACTTAATCTTCCGTTACTGGGAAAGCTACCAAAAAAGATGGATGAGGCGGAATAGAATCTGTTAGATCGACAGGTTCTGCTGGTTATATGATTAACCCTGTCGAGATCGGTTGCCCACAATGTTATCAAGGAGAGGACTACTTTTAAAAAGTACGAGACCGAACCGATCTTATATATTTAATAGTTAAAATAAACGAGCACAACATCGCAAACGATGCATCTATTCCAAGGAATAAATACATTGTTTGATAGTGAGACTAAACTATAGAAACCATGACATCCGTTTTGGTCTGCGAAACCGTTCATATTGATCGACAAATTCCTCAATTCAATATAGAAGACTAAATATGATTTATATTAAGCTGGGTTCAAAAGTTTCTTATAGAGACAAACTCCTGTAGTTAATTAAATCTTAAGTGACCGAAACCGCTTAAGAATACTCTCGATTCAGATCAGTGGTTTTGCTTTCAAGATTTTCTAAGTTTAAGTTTTCAAGTTTGGACATTGGAAATTCAAAAGAGAATAGACCAAAAGTAGAACAATTATTTTCAGAAATCTAAATGAATGAAAGGTAGGAGATGTCATTGATCCGAGAAAAATCCCGGTAACTTCTCAAGCTACCCTACTGTTTGACTTTATGTTTTGGGAATGATTTATTTGATATTTCAATCTTGCTAATTTTATTATTCAGGGCTTGTGATTGCATGACACGATCATACAAATAGTCTGGAAGATAGGATGATTTACATCGTAACGAACGACGACTTTGGAGCCTAAAGCTAGTTAGGGCTTAAATTGCATAACATAATTGTGCAAAAATCTAAAGATAAGTTGATGATTTATGTCGCACTAGGCAGACAACGTCGAAATTCTATGACTTCTTATTTAATTATAAGAAAAGTTCTTGTAGATCTGCTTGCTCTCTCGAAGTCATTTTTCTATACATTTTTGTCATGCTGCCCACGGTGTTAGCTCTAAGCTCCTCATTGAAGTGATAGTCTTAAGGCTAAAGTTCAAGAAGTTTTATCGTGTATGTTTCAATGTTTTGGTTTTGTTGTTGTTATTGTTCAAGTGTTCTGGGGGGTTTAAAGTTGATTAGAGTGACACCTGTTAGGATCCAACGGTTCCCTCGTTCCGGTACCACTATTTTTCTTTTGAATTTACTTAGTCTAAACAAGCTGCTAAACTCATTTAAACTGGGGAGATCTCGTTATCAACCGTAGGTTACCTCATCCGAGGGACATATCATGAAATTTTTTGTTTTGTTGTTGTATTTTGAAAATGTTGTTTAATTTTGAAAATAATTTTATAATTTTCAGTTTTGAAAAATTTTGCAAGCAAGATAAATAATGTAGGTAAAAAAGATGTAAAAATAAATAAATAAAATTGTAGTGCATAAAATATAAATGCGTACCAGTCATCTTTTCGCTACTCTCACTGCATGGTTAGCATCATAAAACATAATATGTTTGCAGAAATTAAATAAATTACAGAGAAGTAAATGGAAGCATCCGGTACAAAAAAGTCAGTAACTGAGTCGTAGCAAAACCCGAGTAAAAAAGAAAACCCATATTCACATATGAAAGACCAGAAATAGATATAAGACATGGGTAAAGGTGGGGGCTCAAAGTAAGACTGTGTGATTCCCGACCTTAAATAAGAGCTACCAACCCGATCATCTACGGAGAGCAGTCCTAACCTCAATCCAAGTGATTAACCGTGGACCTTAACAAATTTTCATTTGAATTTAATTTTCATACATACACAATTTTATCATGCAAAAGAGACTTTTGTTTAAAATATTTTGTAAAGAGGTGCAGTCTATAGGTTAATCAATCTAATCGAGTTACGATTACAAGCAACTTAAGAGTATTAGAGGCAGTCATCTTTTCAAGAGTCGTTGAATAGTATCATTGGTCCTTATCCTCTCATTTTCTTAAAGGTCATAGAGATAAGAGATACTATTATAAAATCCCTCATCGTATCCATCGTTTTAGCACACATTAACATTATCATCATTGCCCTTACCACCTAGACCTCAGACTTACACAAGTCCGATGATCCATATGTGGCACAAACAAATATCCTCATTCGCTCACAAGTATTTAAATACCTTAGGGAATACTTAAACCATTAAGCATTAGGTTATTAATGTAGGATAAGTAGTTTAGAGTATTTCTATTGATTTGTGTGAATTATCAGGTCCTGAAACCATAACTTGGTGGGTCTTAAGGGGCTCGTCCGATTTTCAATGATCGTTTGTGTTTTTAGGATGATGTTCTTCAACAAATCATAACAGACCCAGATGTTCTTTAAAATATCTGAAATCTCCCAAGGATGTCCAAATAATTACTCCAAACAAAATTGGAATCTTTAGATCATTTTAAGTTCATTTTAATCATGCTAGACTGTTAATTAAACCATCCAAAATAAATTAATGTCTTTTAATTTATGCTCAATATATCTTAATTAACCCCTAAGTAGGCTAACATCTATTTTGTTGGATGCTTGAATGGGTGATTATCCCAAGAGTGAGTTTAATTACTTAAAGAAATTTTTCTCTCTCTGAATTGAACTTGAGCCTATAGTGTTTATGAAAAATTATGTTTTTTATTTTCTGATCCCTTTAAATAGTTTCAGATCAATCTTAGCTCATTACCAAGCTCCTAGATCATTAAGGATAGATTTGTAATTTAAGTTAAGTGATATTAATCCTTATTCAACGATTGTATCATGCTTAAACATTAATCTGGGGCTTCCAATTAGTTAATTATTGTCTTCCTATCTCAAGCCCCTCACTTGAGAATCTTCCATATTTAATCATCCTTCAATTCTCAATAATTGGAGAAATTACACTTTTACCCTTTTTTTAGAAAATAGCATGAGTTGTTTTTTTTATCCTTTTAACTTTTTGGTTTGACCTAAAATTTTATTGAGATTTAAAATTTCATAATTACCATTTTACCCTTGGAGCCTTTAACTTCATAATTCCTTTAATTCAATCCACATGACTTTAAAAATTTTGCTGAATTGCTACTCATGGTTTAATTAAAATATTAGAGAAGAGTTTGTATTTTTTTTTAATTTTATTTTTAGAATTATTTTAATTAAAAAAAGGAATTTTGAATGTTAATCCATTTAATTAACTAAAGCAGATATTTTTAGTTCACATTATTCTTCTTTATTTACTGAGAGCGAGGTATATTTATTTTATTTTTAGCATTTTTCTACGTCAAGTTATGAATTTTTAAAATTTTTATAATTATTTAAATAAAAAATACTCCAAATTTTTTTATTTATCTACGTTGGCGTCACGTCGATCTCATCTTCTCCAAAGCCTTTGTTGTTTTGCACCTAACAAGTCTGGACGTGTTTGAATGAAGTACGAGAAGAACGTCAAAATTTAGATATTAGATGTATCAATTCATAAAAATTGTACCATGCATGTGAAGATAAAAAAAGAAGAATAATGTGGTAAGCATGTAAAAGAGGGGAGTACCCGATTCGAGCTTTGGTGGAGGGAGGAAGGCTCGTCGGAGAAGGAAGAAGAAGAAGAGAGAGAAGGAAAAGGGGGCTGCTGTGTGTAGAGAAAATGATTCGACTATTGGAGAGGAGAGTGAAATGGGGAGCTTATGGCTTGGGAGAAGCTAAGGAGAAGAGCTTTCTTGGATTGGTTGGTGAGAGGAGGTGTGAGTGCTCAATTGATTGGAGGCAAGGAGTGTCGAGGCTCACTGTTGGGAAGGAGGAATTGGAGCGAGGGAAGGTGGAGATGAAGTTCACAGCTAAGGTGGTCGGTTTGGATGAACGAGAAGAAGAGAAGTTTTGGTTGGCTGTGGAAGGTGGTTTTGAGGGAAAATAAAAGAGAGGATGATGAAGCTTGTGAGAGAAAAGGGTAAGTTGGAGGATCTCACGACAAGGAATAGAGAGGGAAGAAGGTTAGCCGGAGGGGGGAAAAATGAAGAGGAGGTGGTGTTTCACTGGTAGAGAAGAAGATGGAGGAGTGTGAGAGCTTGCTTCTAGAGTGAAGGGAGGAGTTTGGGTTTTATAGGAGGAGAGAGAGACGGGAGGCTGGCGTGAGCTTTCGCGATAGCAAGCGTGGGAGATGTGCGGCTCGAGGAGAGAGGCGGAACAGAGATATGATGCTGCATGCGTGAGTTTCCTTTTCTTTTTAATAGAATAGGATAATATTTTTTTAATTTTTATATTATTCTTTTATGAGCGCATAAGATAAGATCAACTGGAGAGAGGGTGCGAAAGTTGTCATACGTGAGTTATTTTAATAGATCATGATAAATTTTTTTTATTATATATTATATTGTATTATGTTATAATATAATAATAATAATATTATTCTAACTATTTAATATCTACCTTATTATATCTACCTTGTTATATTGCATGGGATCTGATAAGGTAGATATGATTGCTTTTTTCAATTATTTTTTCATTATATATTATATTATAATAATATCATTATTCAAAGCTCTCTGTGCATTTTTTTTTTTTTGCCCGGACACGGCTTCGTGGTGAAATAAACATCCTTCCAATGCAAAATCGACGTTCCGGACGCGCTCGCGCAGTCCGTTTCGTCATCCGGGGTCGTTCCGACAATCTCGTCAACGATCGAGTCAAAAATGCGTCAAATTTAATTTTCATCGAAATTTTAGTTCGCGATCGACCGTGTCAAAATTTTATTCAAGTTTCGATTAATATGAAACAAATAAAGGTGCGTGCAATGTGAATTTTGATATTTATGTGCTTCGACTGACTGAATCGTGATATTGGTGCGTGAATGCACGAATGTCATAATGGGTTTTCTTGAGGCTTCTAAACTCTATGTGAACTCATCCTCAAATCCTCACAAATTGGTCCTAACTATCAAAGTGCAGGAGGTTTATGACCAGCCACGTAGGGTTTCGAAGAGAGCTAGGAGGTGGTTTAAATTTCTATATAGGTGGGTTCCATCTCTAGTGTTCTAGGATAGTCAAGGAAAAGTCCTATGACTAGATCCTAAGCACTAAGAGGAAAGAAAGACCTCACCAAAAATGAGTTCAACAGAGGCGAAACAGAATCTGTTTGATCGATAGGATCTGGGAGTTATACGATTAACCCTGTCAAGATTTGTTGCCCATAACGTCATAAAGGAGAGGACTACTGCAAATCTCATGACGGATTTATTAGGTATGTATGAAAAGCCATCGGCGAATAACAATGTGCATCTGATGAAAAAAAAAAATTATTAAACTTGAAGACGGCGGTATGTGCGTCTGTTGCTCAACACTTGAATGATTTCAATATCATCACAAATCAATTTTCGTCTGTTGAAATTGATTTTGATGATGAGATACATGCGCTGATATTTTTGGCTTCATTGTCAAATAGATGAGAAACTATGAAGATAGCTGCTAGCAGTTCTGCAGGTAAATCTAAACTGAAATATGATGATATTCGTGATTTGATTTTGGTTGAGGAGGTGCGCAGGAAAGATTCTGGCGAGACATCAGGTTCGAATTCGACACTGATTGTTGATTTTAGAGGGAGATCACATAACATGAACTCAAACAAAGGAAGATCGAAATCAAAGTCTGGTCAGCAGACAGCCTGAAGGAATTGTAGCAAGACTGACAACATAAAAAAGAACTGCAAGAATCCAAAAAAAAAGGGGAATGATAGTGCTAATGTTGTATATAAAGAGATACATGATGCACTATTGCTGACAGTTCACCGTTCTGTTGATAACTGAATACTGGAATCAGGGGCTTCCTTCCATACATTTTTCCACCGGGAGCTGATGTGAAATTATATTGCAGACGACTTTGGGAAGGTACATCTGACTGATGGAAAAGCTCTGAATGTAGTTGAGATGAGAGACGTTGATATTGCACTCCCTAACAAGAGCAAATGGACTTTGCAAAAGGTCAGACATGTTCCTGAGTTGAAGAAAAACCTCATTTCTGTTGGAATGAGGATGGTCATTCGGTAGTGTTCTCATATAGCATCTGGAAGGTTACCAAAGGAGCATTAGTGGTGGCTCAGGGCAAGAAAACTGACACATTATATGTGACTGTTGGTTTATTCAACACTGTTGCTACTACAGTTGCAGAGAGCACGACAGATCTGCGGCATTGCAAACTTGGTCACATGAGTCAGAGCTATAAAGAAATCTTACAAGATGAGAATTCGAGCAAGTGAGAGCTGACCAAGAAGGAGAAGTCGGATTTCCTGACAGGGAATTAGACTTGGGAATTGATAGAACTTCAACTAGGGAATAAGACATTGCACAATAAGTGGGTGTACCAGGTGAATGTTATAGGTACAATGTTGGACTTGTTGAAAAATGCTTTCAGCTAAGACATGATATTGCCCATGCAGTGATAGTTGTTAGCAGATACAAGAGTAACCCAAGAAAGAACTTGGAGGTACAATGCTATGTTGACGCTGATATGTCGATTAAGGATATTAATCTCGCGAAGTTGAAGTTGTGCTCGACTTCAGCTGGTTATCATGCATGAAGATTGTGGCTTTGAGTTGTAGAGATGGAAGATATCACATTTGAGGAAAAGGTCGGTACAGACAACTGATGATGTAGTTAGTGGGTGATGCAACTAATGTCCCAGTCTCCAAGTGGGAGAATTGTTGAGTTGTGGAAACCAGTCCACTTTATGGAAGTTAAATAACTTGTTGTTAATTAATTTCTTGTTAAGCTTCGCTTGTTTTGGAATCCTGCCTGAATTATCTTCTGAATCAAAATCTCGCTTCTTCGCTATGCTTCCCGCCTCTTGTTTTTTCTTCTCTAAATAAGGCAGTTGGCTTTTATGCATGATCCCACCATCTATTAAAGTAGCAGGTGTTCAGTCTTCTAAGATGCTTCTTCGGACGTGAGGTTTTGTTACATGAGAAAAGGAATTGGATTCCATATCTTTGGCTTCTGCGACCGAACTCTAAGAAAGAATGAATCGTAGGTGATGTTCTCCTAGGCTTCTTCTTCTGTAGTGACTCTCGGGTGGAGAGAGAGAAGAAGAGAGAGAGAGAGAGGAAGAGAGAGATTTCTTGTAATCGTTGAGATGATCGACGGGTATATTCCTCAATCTAATAAAATTCTCTGCAACTCCGTGAACGTAGTCAATTTGCCGAACCATGTAAAACTTGTGTGTTTCCACTGTTATTTTCTGTTTTGCGATTTTTCTTGATCTATTTTTTTGTTTTATTACCTTCGCTTTTCACAACACATTTCTTATGTGATATTGAAAATTTAAGCGAAGTAGACGCAACAACATTAGAATGGTGTGCTATACTGGTATATGTGTAAATGCCCCTTTCAAATTTTACTTACTTACAATGGTGGATATACCTAAAATGATTATTGCCATGCAGGCACATAATATTGGTGTGCATTTAAATTGTATTATTTGTTTAATGAATCAACCCCTTCTTTGGCTGCCAACACACATATAAATTACTCTTATCTTGGCCACCTTGCATTGGTTTTGTCCTGGTTGATGCCAATTCTCTTGCAAATATTAACTTTTTTTGTGATATAGATGTTGTCTCTTCCTCAATTAATAATTATTGTTTCATGTCCTCCATAGTCGCCAAATCCCTCACCTCCTCTTTCAACCATGCATCAAGTGCTGCCAACCTTCTCTATCATAGCAATCAACTCCCACACTTTTTTTCTCCTCCCAAAAAATACTTTGATTTTTCTCATCTAATATATATATCTCTCATGCTATGAAAGAATGTTATATTGATTCTTCTCTTCTCTTAATTTTTATTTTTAATTACTAATTGAAGGACCAATATCCATTAGTTGGTGCAGGTCACATACATCTTAGCTTTGTTACTGAGTGTTTGTCTGTTTCTTCCTTTGACGGTAACGATTGAAGAAATATTTTATATGTAATTTACATAAGTAGCGCCCAAGTTCTATGTATTTACATATCTGACAACCAAATTCTATGTAGTTACATATCTAACACCAAGCTGTTCGCATATTTTACATAAGATAGTGAACACTCTCCTCAAGAGTAAAGCCAAAGAGGATTACGAACGAGGCAGTCGGTGTGGTTGTGCAAGCTACATAGTCGGGTCATATTTTGTTATATCATTTATGTTATGTTGTTGTAAACTTTTTTCTTTAAACTCAAAGTGACTTGGAAGTTTTCTTGACCAGTTATAAAATTTGCAATTTCTTATCGCACAATGCCAAATTTTCATTATCTGATTGCTGTAGCCTGTATTTGATCTTCCTTTATAGTAAATAATTAAGTTTTAATTGTCCAGAGAGGCTTACAGTTCTTGCTGAAGGATTTAGAGTTTCATTATCAGAGGTCAACTTTGCTGAATAGTCAATTTTACCTAGCTACTGTCTTGTTACATCTGCCAAATAATTTTAATATTTACTTATGTTCAGCTTGCTTGTTCTCTTCTTTTTATAGAAAATAACAAGAAACTATAAACTTCGAGGAAAAAGACCAGGGCAACATCAAAAGTATGCATTAGGCATTAAAGAGGTAATTCATTGTGTGCACCTTTGCTAGTTGTCTACTTAGCATATTGTTATATTAGAAGTAAGAATGCCATAATCGCTATTTTTTCTGATTTTTTGTATTTCATTTTTTTTTATTTTAACTCTACCAATGCCTTTGTTTATTCATTTTTCGACCCCCTCTCAATCAAATTGGAGAGGTGGACTATTCATAAACACATTCTCTACCAATGTTGATTTTGATTTGAGTAGAAAACTAGTCTATGTAAATCGTTATAGAACATAAACTATACATCAAAATATTCTTATAACTCAATCAAAATCATTGGTTTGGAAGTGTGAGAAATTTAAATCATCAAATGGACTATATAGCTTCTACTAAAATTTAGATAACTGGCGCATACTCAAATGTTTAATATACGTCTTGAATATCTTTTCCTTATGGTACTTCCAAAACTATACACCTATATTCTTAAACTACAGGACAAAAATAGAGGACATTAGGATGCTTGCTAGCAAAACTCTCACTGCCAGTCCCAAGTTTCAAGCCGATTTAAGGCTATTGCGCGTCGAATGTTGATCGGTTCGGCGCATTTAAGCATGAAATCTGCACTTCTCCTCGAAGCAGATGATCCAACTCAAGTTTTCATCAGAAAGTTTCCTGAATTCAGGTGGAAAGATCAGAAGCAATTCCCTCGTTATGAATAGAGTTTAGGAATTGCCCTCTTGATTCATAATCCTTGAATTTATAATGCAAGCTATATGCAATTATTTCCATCAATTTTCTCTTTTTTTTTATCCTTATTAGTAATCTGATAAACTTTTGTTTTAGTAAAAATTAAGGTTTTGGTGTTGGAAATGTAAATAAGTAATAATTGAGTGGCATGTGTGTAAATTTTTATTTAAAAAATAAGATTTGTTTTGTTTTAAGTCTCATTTTCTTTGCCTGTGATTACTCACAATACTGTTCATGCAAGTCCCTCTGCTTTACATTGTCACAATTCAAGCGCAATTGCAATGGCTCAAGCTGATTTCTTATAATGAATGCATGGTCATATTGAGACTAATTGTAAATTTTGGTTGACTTTTTCACCAATACCCATTCTTTAGGACATTTTCACCAATACCCATTCAAAATAGTAGTTTCAAGTCCTAATTAATCTAGGAGCTAAGTAGTTTAGCCACATTTTTTGCTTTATCCCTCAAAAAGAAAGGGAAAAGCTTTAGCCTTACGCCGTCGTTGGAGACACCGTTATAACGGAATGTAGCGCAGAGTTTTAAAAAGCTCGCTAAGTGGAGATTAGGGTTTTTGGAAGGTGCTCCCTCAAATTGATTGTTCTGCACCATTTGGATGATAACATGTTTCGGTTTGAAGATATTGGCTTCTATGACATGGGTATGGATACTAAGATGGATTTCATTTATCGTAGGATTGTCAGTCTCTTAAAGGTCGAGGCATGTTGTCTGATTATGAATTTTAGGAGTGTTATCGGGTTTGTCTGCTATTTATCCTAAAATTTGTTGTAATCTTTTATGATTTTTTTAATAGTTTTCTCTTACTCAGGATAGTAGGGTTCAACTTCTGAAAGTCCTTAACTACACGTACACTAATTATGTTCAATTAGCAAGGAACCCTAACCTAAAGAGAATAACAGGCAATTCAAATAAAAGCTACAAAAGCAAAACAAACTACAAAATCAAGAACAAGTAAACATCAAATATTATGCATGAATTAAAAGTAAGAAACAATAAAAATAAACAATCAAACAAATTTAAAACAGAGTGTTTTTGGATTTTGCAAGGCAAAATAGAAAAAATAAAAAAAACCAAGAAACAATGTCACCACATTTTTCAAGTCGAAAACCTAAAATTTCAACTAACATTTTCCTAAATCAAATTCACTGTTGTTCCTTGGAAACGACGCCAAAAATTTAACAAGCACCAAGTGCTGCGAAGCACGGGCTGCTCATGCATGCATACATAGCGTATCAATAATACCGAGTTTGAGTCAGGTTGTTGATCCCACCGGGAACGAGGAAAACTCAATAAAGTAAAAGATTTAGCCTACTACTATCAGTCCAAGTTTGAAGAATTTGATTAGCAAGTTCAATTGTAAACATATTTGAAAATTATGAAAAGCACGTCTATCCTATCAAGTAAGAGATTCTTATATCAAATAAGGTGTTGAGAATTTTTCCCTTTTAATTGATGAAGTGATGAATAGAACTTAGGATTAGATCCAAAAATAGTGTCAATCACGAGAAAAATTATTCTTTACCCCCTTCCAATGGTCTAAGGAAGATTAACAGTCTTAAGCTTAGCCCCTAAAACTCTTGATCTACTCAAATGAAAATTACTCATAGAAGATTGAACAAATTCATTGACAATATCCCTATTTCAATGGGTTCATGTGGTTAACTCTTTTAGTTCCATAAAAATCATTTTGGATATCAATATTCACAAATGGTTTTAACAATTAACTGGCCAAGTGAAAAGTAAATTAAGCTCTTAACTTAACACAACACTTTTAAATTCAAATCAAAGCCCAAACAATCTCAAATCCTTTCTCTTATCCATTCACCATCTAAAGTTGAAGAGAGAATCAAGAAGACTACTCACTATTTATGAAAAATCTCATCAAAACAAATTTAGTTTTATGCATAAACATCAAAATCCAAGTTTTCACATAAAGATGTGAAGAAAATACAATGTAAATACACTTATCTTTTTCACAAACAAGTTGTTTGAGGATGTCAAACCAACAAACAATCGCTCTCTCAATCCTCTCAATCTCTTTCTTTTCCTCTATTTTAATCTTTTTGCAAAAGCTTTGGGCTTCTCCTCCTATCCCTATCCCAGAATGTCAGAAGAAAAATGATGAAAAAGCCCTCCTTATTTTGTGATCAAGCCTTTTATACATCTCTCCTCAAACTCAAGTTTTGGAACTGCCAAAATTGTCAAATTTTGGTTTGGGTGCCTAGGCGCGACTAACTTGAATATTTTTTTATTGAAGAACCGACGTCATGACACCGCAATCACGGTTTCTAGTTGCGGGTGGCAGCGCTTAGGCACCCAAGGGTCAACACCACCTTTCTATTCTCTAGGGAATTTGCTCAACTTGGGGATGGATTGGTGGCCAAGGCACCACAGACTCGACACCTATGCGCCAGATCACAACTTTTTCTATTTCAATTAGTTTAAGTCTTGTTTGATCCTATTTCTGCTGCAACCTCCAAAACGACACTAGAACCTTCCTCAAAGCATAATATTATCAAGTAAAATACAACGTTTACAAACTTTTAATACAAGTTTAAGGACATGTCACTTTGACCCGACTGATGTAAAGAAAAGCTGATGGTAGATGTTGATTGCCAGAAAGTCTGATGGTAGTTTTGACGATGATGATGGTCGAGCACCAGAGCTCCGGTGGTGGTGACATTGGTAATCAGCAATTGTAGTGGTTCGACTTCAACATCGACAGATGCCAAACAACGGCGGTCTGATGACAGTAGCGATCTGACGGTGCTGGTATGGTGGCGGGTATGGTTGGCTAACTATGGTGGTTGTTAAATAATGCTGATTGAGCAACAATAGTCTGGCAGTGGCGGGGGCTCAACCGTAGTGGTTGAGCAGTGGTGGATCGGTGGCAGCGGCGATCAGACGATAGTAGTTTGGTGAGGGCAACAGTCAGACGACGGTGGTCGGACACCAGTAGTTCATGGGCGGTGGCTGTCAAAAGACGAGGGCCGAGCAACGGTTGTCCGTGGTAGTTGCGATCAAACGACAATGGTCTAGCGGCGACGACGGTAGTCCTATGATAATTATCTTGGTTTTGAAGCTTATTTTGGTCATCTTCCACTTATTTAGAAATGAGGGATAAAGTGAAAATTATTGTTTTAGAGGCTTGTCTGTAAAATGAGATACATGTATGTCATTTTTTTTATTAATATGACATAATCCTCTCTAATTTATAGAAGCGAGTAGAATTAATTATTACATGTGAAATTGTAACCCTATTACGATCATAGTTTTTCTTTCTTCTCAATTGTTTATTTTTCGTCAAACCACATAAATTATTTGTTATGGGGTATTGTTTTCCACATTGCATAAAAAATTCAGAGCACTTGAGAGCCTGTCATTCTCTAACTCCTAGGTTTTGACATGTAAATCTCTCATGCGTAAGCCATCGATTGTCTCTTGTTGCTTCTTGGCATCATCGCTCATGATAACTTCCACCACTATGACCTGACATAATACATACATTTTATAATATTTACATTATCATCATATCTTTTCTTAGGCCTAGGATCCATCAGTTTTGCTTGACGAGTTTCCATATTAGAACTGCTGTTTTACTTTTTTGCATGCCGTGCCTGACTAACCTGTTTGTAGAGTACCTTTTAACAGCTCCGCATATTAAATATAATTTTATTTTCATAAATATGGGCTCCACTCAATAAATTAACAAGTCAAGCTTAAGTTAGTTCTGACTCAACTCGTGTTAGCTTGTGAGGGGTTTCATTTAAAAAATAATTAATAAAAACATATATTAAATTCAAAGAAATTATCTTTAAAATTTTCATTTTTATATCAGATCATTTTTTATTAATTATCAATTAATATATCATTTCATTGCAACACTAGCTTAAATTAATATTTTCTTATCTCTTTCATGTTAAATAAGTTGGCTTTTCAGCTAGCTCAATCTCGATTAATTAATCATGCTCAAGCTTATGTCGAGGATGGCTCAAACTCGACTAACCTTGTTTACACCCCTAGTCTAGTTCGAGCTCAAACTCGATTAATTAATCATGCTTAAGCTCAAGCTGATGGTGGCACAAACTCAACTCGACTCAACTCATTTACAACTCTAGTTTGAACTATATATCTAAATCAAACTTCATATTAATTGCAATCATTCCATCATGTGAAGCTAGGAAGTTCACTTTTGCTTTCATCTTTATCCATACTTGCACCCAATACACTATCTATTCTTTCTCTTCACGAACAACACTACTTGGAGCTCTCATAATAAGTCAAATTATCTTTTAGTACAAAGCGGTCCAAAAATATAGTCTAATTTTCTCAGCATATTTGAAATTTAGTCTACTATAAGTCGGCTGATATTCATTAGTTAAAAGACTGCAAAAATTGTCAAAATAAAAGGCCCAGCCTCATTTTTCAGCCCAAAGCTTTCCAGAAGCCCAACATAAGGAGAAGTTCCTCAACTTCATAATAAATGCATCATTAGTGATTTTTTTCTTATATTTGGAAATTTTTTCTTCTTTTATTTCTCTTTTGAAGTTCATCAGTCTCGATAAGACGAATCCAACGAGCTCAAGATCGCTTAATTCCGACATCGTTAAGACACTCAAATGTCCATCAAACGTCATCTGATTGAGGGAAGCTCTCCGGACTGTCTGATCAAAATGATTCATATTCCTACATTAATTGCACCCAGAACACTATAAATAGAGTCTTACCCCTCACATGGAGGAGGAGGCTAAAGAGAAAACTTGAGGAGAAGGAGCTCAAGTCCAACATCATTCCTGTCATCGTTGATCGTCGTTGACCATCACCGACCGTCAACGACCAACGCCGACTTTCGTCTACCACTGCCGATCACCATTTACCACTGCTGACCAGACGCCGTCAGTCGACGTTGTAACTTAGAAATTCTAGTAACAATTTCCCGTCTGTGGGATAAGTGTCTTCTGTAATCATCAACTTATAGTGGATTTTTATAACTGGGTCAGACCCCGTGGTTTTTTCCTTTTACTGGTTTTCCACGTAAAAACTTCTGGTGTCATCACAGGTTGTTTCCCTTTCATCTGAGTGTATGTTGAATTCTCGTACAACGCTAAAGCGATAATTCATTACTTTACAACTACAAATTTTCTAGTACGCATTAGTTTGACGCCATCTGTGAGAAGCTCTCAATCCCACCACTGAAGTACTTGCTCAATTTCCTACATGGCCACCAGGCAAAATATTTGGGATAACATATCACCTCACTCTAACACCCATTACTCCAGGGAGCAGTCATGAAGTCAATGGAACAAGTTTCTTCATCTTCCCGCCTTGGAAGACGTTATCCCGCAAACTAGGGGTTTCAGGTCCTTCTATGTAAGAACGAATGCGAAGAATGGAGGAGTCTCAACTGGACATTATACAACTCCTACGTGGGACCCAACAACCGCTGTCCACACAGATGAACGAAACTCGTTTACCATTAAATCCATGAACTATGAGAAATATACTGCATTGAAGAACTTGTACCAGCCCCCCCTCCTCAAGGAGGAATACTTCCCCTGTCAGGTCGTGATGCTGAACTCTTAAAAACCGCAAGTTCCACTCATCCATGTCGTGCAGCTCACCCGACATTGCCACATCTTCTTGCCATTCCAGATGATGTCATTCGTAACGAACTATGATGCCTCGTTCGACAAGAGTTCTCCAAGAGAAAAAGGATCACCATTGCACTCATCATAACATCCATGAATCCTCTCCCTTAGCGGATGCGGTCCTCCAACACCCCATCCCAACAGGCTTCAAGCTTCCGAACATCGATACATATGAAGGGATAACCGACCCCTACGATCATATTGATCATTATCGAACCATCATGCACATTCATCGTGCCTCTGATGCGCTTCTGTCAATTGTTCCCGACTACTTTTAAAGGACAAGCTCAAACCTGGTTCTACTCTCTGCTAGAGGGCACTGTAAACATCTTTAATGAGATTGTCAGACTGTTTGTGGAACAGTTCGTAACAAACCAACGGATCATCAAAGATTCAGCCAATCTCTCTGGAATTCATCAAAGCGAAGGAGAATCACTGAATGACTACTTCTGTAGGTTTTTTACTAAAACCTGACAGATTCCAGGAATAGGTCCAGAGTTACTAAGAGGAATCTTTCTCGGGGGGCTCCGTCGAGGACCCTTCTACTCATCATTGATGCGGAGACAATTCATTCTTATGCTAACTTTGTTCATCGTGTTGAGGCACAAATCTCTATAGATGAGGCCATCATTGCTCACAAGGAACAATTTGAGAGATTAGGGGGCAAGAGCAAGAATAATAATGGGGATACCAATCAAATCTCATTGCGAAAAAAGTTTAGACCACAGAGGAATCTTGAGCAACTATCAAAAAAAGAATACGCGCCACTCAACACGTCATGTGTTAACATCTTAATGGCAATCATGGATGAAGAGACTGTCAATTGGCCAAAGCAGTTAAGAAATCCAGATGGTGGAGATCGGTTTGAATACTGTCATTTCCACCGAGCAAAATGACATTCAACAGAAAGTTGTTTTCAATTAAAGGAAGAAATTGAACGTCTAATACCTCAAGGTCACCTGGGTCGCTACTTACAAGAACAATGTGAGTGGAACCAGAAGAGAATCGTTGAAGTTATCGAATGAGAAGTATAACTCCAACTCATCTTATCTGAGTAAAAGACTGGCTTATAAACTATTAATTTTATTTTAACAAAATTTTCATGTTGCTTTAAAATGGTCTTTCATTGTAATTTTTTTATTTTCTCACGAAATATTTTTGTGTAGAAAGCCCCCTTGAAGATGAGAAGCTACCATGCCACTAAAAGTCGAGCTCAAGAGGCAAGACTCGACTGAAAGATACGATACTCCTGAAAGCAAGCTCAAGAGGCAAGACTCAATAAGAAGTTATCATGCTCCCGAAAGACAAGCCCAAGAGGCAAGTCTCAATGAGAAGCTAGAAGTGAACATTGTCCTCATTAGAAAGACTCTATGAGGGCAAGTGGTTGACAGGGTCTCCACTCAAAGACCTCAGAAGTCTACAAGTTTCAGAAGACACGGGTACATAAAAGACCTCAGAAGGCTGTAAGCCTCAGAAGGCACAAGTATACCCAAAAACCTCAAAAGACTACAAGCTCAGAAGACACATGTACATCAAAGACCTCAGAAGGCTACAAGCCTCAGAAGACACGGGTACACTCAAAGACCTCAAAAGACTACATGCCTCAGAAGACATATGTACATTAAAGACCTCAGAAAGCTACAAGCCTTAGAATATATAAGTGCATAAAATTCCTCAGAAGGCTACGAGCCTTAGAAGAATTTTGCACAATTAAGAAACTACAACAATCGTGGAAGCAACAAAGAAATATATTGCTATCATCTATAACTGTCACGTCAGAAGATTAAAAATGCTACAAATACCAACATATATATGTACAATGACTAGAACAAATCAGTTTATCTTCAATTAAAGTCGGTATCGCCTTCTTAAAATTCCAGTACTTCTGATATCATCAAGCCAAATATCTCCACCACTTAAGCATGAAAATCGCCCCTCATGGCGAGGCGAGAAAACTACATCATTTATTCATCACCTTCAGAACCTGCAAGAGCGGCACGAGAATCTCCTCCGGGAATATGCGACGCTCCGCCACAACGCGTCGGTTCGCGGCGACGCCCCGCCGCCGCCGTCACACACCGCTGCAACACACCGTCTCCGCAACCCTTCGCCGCAATTCTTCGCTGCAACTCTTCACCTCAACAAGAAAGAATATCTCGTTGCTTGTCTGCCACGCAGGACGAGAACGACTTTCTTCTTTTGGGAAATTTCAAATCACCTACTATGCATGGATGGAGACTCAACAATTTTTCTCCTCTCTTTGGCCTATTTACAGACTGAAAACCCCTTTATCTTTATTATAAAATTAGTCAGAGCCCTTAAAAAAATAAAACTGCTCTTCATTAAAAAAAAAAACTGTTTTTCATTAAAAAAAAGCTGCCCATTAAAAATAAAAATAAAAAGAAAAAAAACATTAATTTGGTGGCATGAACGAAGATGTTTGATTCTGATTTGTTGTACAAAATTATAAATAAGATAAAGTTTGAATGTTTTGTAAACGTTTAAACTCCACAAATATATCTTATAAACTTAAATCCGGTACAGATTTGTTTAAATGTTCAAAATTTAAGCAGTCTATAAATAATTACATGCTTTTTTATAACTATATATATATATATATATAGTTATAAAAATTCCTTTATATATATAAAAGTTGACAGAGATTAACTTACAGTCCACGTAATTCTTACATATTTAAATTTTATCACCAAAATCCGTATATTTACGGGCATAACATTCAAATTTGTAGTATTATATTAATAGTATCACGATAAATACAAAGTGCTATACATTTTAATATTTTTGGATAATAATGCTGACCTCGCCGGAAAATAGAGGGCCAAATAATACGCCGCCAACAAATTTTCATTATCTGACACGAATTTTGAGGCATGACACGGATCTTGAGATGATATTTTGAGCAAGAAACATCCAAATTTTGATAAAAAGTTATATAGAGCTCTGATTTCAGCAAACTTATAATCAAACTGACCGGCTTGATGAAACGGGCCCAATGATATAAAAACTAGTCCAATCTGAGTCAGATCAAGCCCGATCAAATCATTAAACCACTCTTGGAGGATTTCCAGAGGCATTTGGATGGTTAAATGAATGTGGAATCTAGTGAGTTCATAATCTAATCGAGTGTCTCGATATGATGAATACAACGAACCCAAGATTGCTCAAGTCTTACATCATTAAGGCACGCAAATGTCTGTCAAATGTCATCTGATTGAGGGAAGCTCTCCGAACCGTCCGATGAAATAATTCATATTTCTGCATTAATTGCACCCAGAACACTATAAATAGAGTCTTACCCCTCAAATGGAGGGGTAGGCTGGAGAGAGAACTTGAGGAGAAGGAGCTCAAGCCTAACATAATTTCTGTCATCGTCGATCGCCGTCGACCACCACCGACAGTGAGCGGCCAACGCCGAACTCGATCGACAACCGTTGATCACCTCCGACCAGACGCCGTTAGTCAACGTTGTAACTTAGAAACCCGTTTAAGGGACAAAGGTCTTTCTCTGTAATCATCAACTTATAATGAATTTTTATAACTAGGCTAGACCCCGTGGTTTTTTCCCTTTTACGGGTTTTCCACGTAAAAAATCAAGATGTCTCCTCATGATTATTTCTATTCTTTTATCCGCTTTCATCTGAGTGTGTGTTGAATTCTCATGCAACGATAAGACGATAATCCATTACTCTATCGCCGCGTATTTTCTAACACACATCATTTTTTTTTTATTAAATATATCCTTCAAAAATATATTTTTCACTTTTAAGAAATTAATAATTGTGATATTTTTAAGATAATATGACAGATTTAAATGTTATAATACACAATAGTTATGTGATATCTAAGTAAATTTCCCCCACAAGGAAGATTTTTAAAATTTATGAATTTTGTTCACTTCAGCCTTCCAAGTTTCATAGCATGAATTGTAGGAGCGTAAATTAGTCCGTTGGAGATCAGTCAGTTTTATCTAGGGCTGTAAACGACCGAGCTTGAGCGAGCTCAGGTTGGGCTCGTGTTCAACTCGTTTGAAATTATCCGTGTTCGAAATTGACTCGTTTTCGAAACCGGCTCGTGAACAATGTGCTCGTGTTCGGCTTGATTTAAATATTCGTGTTTGTGTTCGGCTCGTGTTCAACTCAAAATCGACTCGCTAAAAATAAATTGAAAAAATAGATGTAAAGTGTTAGATTCAAACTGAACCAAATGTATGCAAAAGAAGGCGCATAAACACATTACCAAACGAGCAGTTATGTTTTAAACTTAGATATAAATAAATATAATATATTATTATATAAATAATATATGTAATATATTATTATATAAAAAAATTATAGAAAGTTTTTATTTCGAACTAAAACGAGCCGAGCACGAGCGAGCAAAAAGTTATTAGTGTTCGGCTCATTTATAATTCGAGCTTTAAAAATTTATTCGTGTTTGACTCATTTACTTAACCAACGAGCCGAGCTTGAGCTGTTTGTGAACAACGAGTTTTTTTGACAGCCCTAATTTTATCACGAGCTTGAGCTTTATTAATCAATAGAGCCTCATTTAATATGAAAGGGAGAGAAAATTAAATCTATACCATTGTTATAATGAATGAAAAATATAATAAGCTTTCAGAAGATTATTATTAGGAAATTAATTGATATAAAATGTAAAATATCAACTTTAAAAAATTGTTAATAATTTAATAATAATATTTTTTTAATGTATTTTAAATATATTTTTAATTAATTATTTAATTTAGCTTGTTACGTGGAGCAAAGAGATTTACGAAGCGGAGTGGGAAAATATATCTCATAATTTTTATTGATAAAAAACTCATGTCATAATTAATATCTGTAGTTTGATAATAATAATAGGTTAGTTAATTTCACTAATTATAACCTCAACTTTCACGCTATTGGCGTGATGAAACAGGCGGTCTACTAATCTATTTGGCTCAATGTTTATTACTAGCATTTAATGGCATGCATTAATAACATCTTTTGTCTTTTACTGCAATAATAAAAAATGCAATACATATATATATATATATATATATCACGATCACCGACTACCACTATCGATTGATGGCTACTATCGTTGACCATCACTTGATAGTTATTGTCGATCATCATTGATTGCAACCCAATCCTTATTTGAGACAAGTTCCTCATCGCATCGACGTTATAACTTGGAACTTAAAAGACTTTTTAACCATTTTTTGACTGTGAGATAACGGGTTATACTTGTAATCTTCACTTTATGGTGGATCCCTTCAACTGAGTCATTCTCCGTAATTTTTCCCTTTATAAGTTTTTCAAATAAAAACTTAAGATATAACTATTGATTGCTTTTTCTTCTGAGTATAAGTTGAATTCTCATGCAACGCTAAGACGAATAATTTACTACTCTAATGAAGTAAATCCCCCAGCGCACATCATCACTTATTATTAAAAGTGAACTACTTCTACTTTCTCAGGTAAAAGTTTGACCCAAAAAATATTATAAATATAAATATAAAAATCTACATGACATTATATAAGCACATAAGAATCATTTCCATCTAAAATATTAACTAATTATTACATAAACAGTTCTTTTGATTTTTTTTAAAACATTTTCATATATACAATAAATTTTTATGCAATCCATCTTGATAAACATGAGAAATTATTCGTACGAATACCGCATGCAGATATGCATAACGTGTTCGATCTCAACCGTCGATCACCGCAATCAAGATTAAAAAAAATTAAAAGTGAGGTCCACCAAAATATATCTTTTTAGTAATCAATAATAGATATCAAATACCACATGTATCTGTATGGAATAATTTTTCGATAAACTGAGACCTATGTACTCAAAGTTAGAATTTCTAATCTAAAAAAAAAAACTTTTTATTTTAGAAGAAAATCATTTTAATATGATGAATTTCCAAAATTACCCATCAATAAACAGCGTGGCATGTGCCGAAATTAGGCTGCTTTAGTGCTTTCCCTTGTGTGAAAAATAAAAGTAGGAGGGATGGTATTGGAATAATAAAACACTTTTTAGCACCAATTTGAAAAATATTATCTTTTAGGGAAAAAGCGTATGCATACAAATGTTATAATTCCAATCAAAGACATCCAATTATTGCCGATCCAACGGCCATGGTTTCTCATCCGGGCCTAAGAAGACAGCATGGCCCAATATTAACTTCGGCCAGATACGCAAAACTATGGAACCGCAAAAACCGACCATGAAAATAAACCTCGAGTGATTATTGGACGGACTCCCCCAAAGCCCGCAGTCTCATCCGTGACCACGGTCCCGCAATGGTGTAAGTATGGTACAGAAGCATATGCCAGCTGTCACGTAGCGACAACCAAAGGGGTGGTGGGGTAAAAAAACCCTGCTTTCTCGCTTTTATTCCCAGTACTCAAATAAGAGTACTGCACTGACACACGCCAGCACAGAAACCGGCGTCGACAGCTGGACTTAACACGTGGCTTATGATCATTGGTTTTATAGTCCTGTTCGGTGTTTTATGAACAGCGACCTCACTCAGTCATGAGCAACGGCTACTTCTTTCCTCCTACGTGGCAGAATAGATCGATAATGCCACGTGGCAAGCGGCTTCGTCAATAAGCCACATTGATCGGGCTATAAAGTCTAACGGCCGCACGGCGTCTTCTTCTCGTATGGAGAGAGGGACCTCAGTCGCTACTGCAGCAATGGAGTTTGACAGCAGGGCATTGCTGGCTATGTTAGTTTGCTGCGCATTATCGGCGGCGGCGGCGGCGGCCGCCGGAAATGGGTCGAGATTTGATGAGCTTTTCCAGTCTAGCTGGGCGTCAGATCACATGGTTTATGACGGAGAGCTTCTCCAGCTGAAGCTCGACAATTTCTCAGGTACTTCAGAGCTTGATTTTTCTTCTCGGTTGCGTTCGTTGTAATCATCTGGCTTCGAATAATGTATATGGATCTTTCAGGTTCGGGGTTCGCATCCAAAAGGAGGTACCTCTATGGCAAGGCGAGCGCCGAAATCAAACTCGTCGGCGGCGACTCCGCCGGCACGGTCACGGCATTCTATGTAATAATTCATTTCTCGAACTTCCCCTGTTAAGAATGCGCATTCTATGTAGTCGCTATCAATCGGTTAAACTTTTTTCATTTTTATTAATTTTATGGTGTTTGGGGGTATGAATTCAATCATTCAGATGTCGTCGGAGGGAACGAATCACGACGAATTCGATTTTGAGTTCTTGGGAAACACGACGGGGGAGCCTTATCTTGTTCAGACGAACGTATACATCAACGGAACTGGTAACCGGGAACAGAGAAATGATCTCTGGTTTGATCCCACGGTCGATTTTCACACCTACGCTATCTTATGGAACCCTCGTCAGGTCGTCTTCCTCGTCGACGAGACCCCGATACGTGTTTTCCAGAACAAGGAAGCTAAAGGCATCGCCTTTCCTGGATATCAGAAAATGGGGGTCAGTAGCTCGTTGTGGAACGCCGACGATTGGGCTACGCAGGGAGGGCGCGTGAAGACAAACTGGTCTAACGCGCCCTTCGTCGTCACGTACAGGGAGCTTAAGATCGACGGCTGCGAAGTCGCCGTGGAGGCGGCCTACGGTGACGAATTGCGGCGGGGGAGCGGGGGGGGGGGGGGGGGGGGAGGGGGGGGTTTGGGGGAAGGAAGGGAGGTATTGGTGGAAGGCGCCGGAGATGGAAGAGCTCAGTGTGCACCAGAGTCACCAGCTTATGTGGGTGCGTGAGAAGCATCTTATATATGACTACTGCTCTGATGTAGCTCGTTTTCCGTCAATGCCGCCGGAGTGCTTCCGGTGATCGCCGGCGGTGGTGGACGTAAAGATGAGCTTCGTGCTTTCTCTTCTCGCTTCCATTGGGGTTCAGCATTATAAGTGTTTTTATGATTTCTGTCTGCTATTTTGTTTAGAAAAAGCTGGGATGGTTTCTTTTGAAGATGGTGAATGATGTCACTGGTTTAGTGGCATTGATAATTAGTGTAAATAAAGGAGTTATCTTTTTTTAAAAAGTTTAATTAAAGTTAATTAATTGTGATTTGTTTGATGGATGGGTGATTAAAGTTTGAGTTTTAGGAGAATTATTAGAATATAATAATTTTTTTAATAATTTTATTAGAAGATATCGTTATTTTTTATTATTTTAACATAAGTAAGCTATTTGATCTTCCATTTATATATAATTATTTTTTTCTAAAGCGAATCTTAGTTCTCTATTATTTGAAATTTATTAATGGGTGTGGATTAATTAATTTCTTAGCAACCAGAAGCAATAAATATATTTTTAATTGCCAGTTCATATTTTGTTCTGATTGGAATTAATATACGAAGGTCGAAAATAATCAAAAGTAATTTGGAGATATTGCTTCCAAAAGTCTTATTGGGCGACAAAGAGTGATTATTTATCCTTTTTTAGTATTACATGAAAAACTAACAGGATTAATGAAAAGTAATTTGGAGTAGACACCAAATCTAGATATTTTATGTGAAAATTTCTTCTTAAAAGGGAAAAAAATTTGATGTCTAAATCAGTTGAAATAATTTATTATGAACTTGTTTTTCTTCTCTCGTTTCTCAATTGTATAAAGTGTCTGGGTATTTATAAGTATTCTAAGATTTAAAATAGGAAAAAAAAGTAAATTAAGAGCAGAAATTAAGTCTATATATCAACATATGGAATTACTGTTAATTACACTATATGAGGGCAATTACATTATAGCAGGATAATTAATGTCATTAATTTATTTCTGGTAATAATGTTAACAACCTCTCTCAAGCTCATGATGGTATCGTGGATGTCATCTTGAGTTTACTCAGCAGATCTTGAAAACGTGCTGGAGAATGAGTTTTGGTGAAGATATCAGTTGCATAATTAGCAGAGGAGACGAGAATTAAAATTACGATTCTTTGAGTAACATGATAACAAACAAAGTGACAATTAGTCTCAATATGTTTAGTTTGTTCATGAAAAACGTCATTAGGAGAGATTTGTATAGCAGTTCTATTATCACAATGAAACATAGTAGTTGAAGATTATTGAACACTTATATCAGATAACCAACGTAGCCAAAGTAATTCATATGTGGCATCAGCTAGAGCACGATACTTTGATTTTATGTTGGAACGAGCAACGACGGGTTGCTTCTTGCTACGCCAAGCGATAAGGGACTCTCCTAAGAAGAAGCAATAACCAGTGGTAGAACAACTATTTATGAGATCACCTGCCCATTCAACATCAGCGTAGCCAGATAATACCAAAGAGTAGAGTGTAAAAATGTAGACCATGAAAAAGAGTGCCTTTAATATATTGAAGTATCCGAAGAATTGCAAAAAAGTGTGATGAGCGAGAGACAAACATGAATTGACTGATTAAGTGAACAACAAATGCGCTCATTGGACCCGTCTGAACCAGTCTTAAATTTATAAATCCATTTACAACCAATAGGGGACTTATGAGGAGGAAGATCAACTAAGTCCCAAGTATGAGTTTTTTCCAAAGCACGAAGTTCTTCAGACATACATTGCTGTCAAAGAGGGTCAGCAATTGCCTCACGATAAGAGTGAGGCCCTTAAAAAGTTGCAATCAATGGAAATCAGTAATGGAACGAGGAGTCTCTCTTACCAAGGTAGAACGACGAAGAGTGGTGTCAAGGGTAAGTATAGGTGCAGGTGTAGGTGCAGGATCTGTAGCTGGAGCAGAATCAATCAGAGCAGGTGTGGAAGGCCTACTATTGAGTGTATCTGAATTTTCTGTGTCAGGACTTCGAAATAACTCAATATAAGAATCAGTGAGAAACATATAGTCAATCTTGACAGAGTGGTGAAACTTAAAAAAGGACGAGAACATGGTATTTTCTCAGAATGTAACATGTCGTGCTATGCGAAGTTTATTTGTGATAGGGTCCTAACAACAATACTCTTTGTGCTCAATTCCATACCCAAGAAAACAACATAAACGAGCACGCGATTATAATTTTGTACGTTCATGGGGTTGTAGAAGAACAAAACAGGCACATACAAATGGTTTAAGTAGGGACTATTCAAGAGGCTTCCCAAACAATTTTTTAGAAGGGGATAAATTTTGGAGACCTAAGGCAAGAGCTGCTTCACCACAAAATTTTCTTGGAGAGGAAGCAGTAAGAAGTAGTGCACGAACAAAATCAATAATATAATGATGTTTTCGTTCGGCTCGTCCATTTTGTTGGGAAGTATGAGGACATGAGCATTGAACCATGATACCTTGTTGACTGAGAAATTAGAAGAACAAAGGATCCTGATATTCCATAGTATTATCGGTTTGAAGAATTTTAATAGTGGAAGAGAATCGAGTTTTGATTATATTAGAGAATGAAGTGTAAATTTTTGATAGTTCAGATCGATTTTTCAAAAAGTAGATCCATGTAAATTGAGAATAATCATCAATAATAACACAAAGTAACGAAAACCATTTATTGAAAGAATAGGGGAAGGACCCCAATTGACCGAATGAATTAAGTGAAAAGGACCCTCTGAAATTGAATTACTATGATTAAATGACAATGCTGATTGTTTTGCAAGCTGAAAATGACAATTAAATGACTCACACTTTGTAGATCCTAGTAAACCTAGAGAAATTAAAGTCTGAATTTTACTAATTGAGGAATGTCCTAGACGAAAATGCCATTGGTGAAGAGAAGAGCTGGTAGTTATAACAGCAAACAAAAATTTTTAAGGAAGATGAAGAGAGATAAGATCAAATAAACGATCGACCCTGCAACCCGTCCCAAGAATCTATCTCGTTTGTGGATCTTATACCTGACAAAAAAAGGGGAAAAATTAACATTCAACCCTTGTTCACATAACTGACCAACATAGATAAGATTGAGGGTTAATTTAGGGATGCAGTAGATTTCAGGAAAACTGAGATTGAAGTTAGATGCATGACTAGTGTGAGCAATATTCATTTTATTGTCATTTGCAGTGTGAACTAGTGGTAAGAAAGAAATCGATGATGTGGTATACATCAATTTAACATTGTTAGTCATATGGTTACTGCAAGTAGAGTTAAAAAACCATAGAAGGTTACCCGGAGTGACAGACATTGCGTAGATGAATTGAAAGAGACAACATGTTGAATAGTGCTTCTAGATCACTCATAGTGATAATAGTAGAACTGTCAGTGGTAGCAATGAAGACGGAAGTAAAGCTGGGCATTGAGATAGTCTTGGTTTTAGAACCCTCACCTTTTGGCGTGGAGGATGAGTCAGGCAATTCTCAAGAATATGACCAAGAGCTTGAAAACATCTTCATTCGACAGTCAGACAATTAACAAAGATATAACTAGTTTGTTTGTAATTCTTATATGTATTGTTGCTAGATTTCTCATACGAGGGACGAGTAGTTGCAAGTGCAATTTCAAGTTAAAGGTTCTGTCAAGATTGAGGCGAGTTTCTTCGATGATGATTTCTTGTATATCCATATCCAGTGCAGGAAGAATATGTCAGTGTAGCAGAGAGGCTCAAACAACTTCATATTCAGGTCAGAGAGCCATGAGAACTTAGATAAAATGAAGATGATCTTTACTTATTTTTGCATGAGATAGTTGATTCCAAATTGATTGAACTTGAGCAAGAAAATCATTCACATATTGACAAAATTCTTGTTTCAAAGTGTAAAGCATAGTCCATAGCTGAAAGTGATGAGCAAGACCGATGGTCCAATATCTATTGGCGAAGAATTCCTAAATTTCTTTTGCAATGTCAAATTCAACAAATTGAATTTGAATTGATGGAATAGAGGTGTTATGCAACCAAGTAAAAATTTGATGGTTTTTGTTATCCCAATCTTCATGGCGATCATCAAATTTGGCATCAATTTCATCTTGTTGTTTGATTGGCTTAACGATATCTCCATATGCCAAAACTTGCGACCGATCAAAAAAATTTTCATTCCTTAGACCCACAAATTATAGTTTGAGCCAGTCAAGACTGTTGCAATAGGATTTGCACTTTTCAATTTCTCCATTTAGAAGTGGAGCAGATTGGGAGCTAATCTTGTGCTCCGTGATTATGAGAAGGGAAACGAGTTTGTCAAAGTTACTTCTTCCTTGTGTCGTGTGATCCCCTTTTTAATGCAGAGGCGAGATCAGAAAGAATCACATAAGAGAGATTAAATAAGGAGGGGCTGGATTGATCGATGAGGACATGATCGAGCGGTCGGCTTCGGATCGAGAAGGATAGTAGAGGGGATCACAGGTGGAAGAGGGTTCGGAGTTGGGTTGTAGGAGTGGGGCTGTCAGAGTCGAAGTCGAGGTAGGATCAGAGGAGATTGTAAGAAGCGTTTGGAGTAGCAAAGGCCTTCAGAGCCGCAAGTTGGGGAGGGGCTTGATCGCAAGATGGGGAGGAGCGCAGAGGGGGAAGGGCTTCAGAGTCGAGCGGAAGATTGCAGAGGGGAGGGGCTCGATCGTAGCTGGCACATGTTCGCTGATGCAAGATTGTAGAAGGGATAGATCGTCTCGGGCTCGAGAGCAGAGCATGAGTTATCGGAGCTGAAGCTCTATGTCTCTGATACCATACTAAGAAAAAGGAATTTGTATTTCTTCTCTTGTTTCTCAATTGTACAAAGAAGAGTGATATTTATAAAAGTATTATAAGATTTAGAATAGATAAGAAAGTAAATTAAGAGCAGAAATTAAGCCTAGACATCAGCATATGAAATCAATGTTAATTACACCATATCAGGGCAATTACACCACATCAGGACAATTAATGTCATTGATTTATTTCCGTTAATCATGCTAACATGAATGATGAGTACACACTTTTTTCTTTAATTAGATACGATGAAATCATAAAATTGTATTTGCAATTTGGATGCAGTTTTTGACAACAACAGACTTAAGTAGAAGTTTGTCAAGGTGAGCCATAAATGGTTATTTCAGTAGCGTTGGTGGTTATAGATGCCGTAGCAGAGAGTTCTGGTACCTAAGGACAACGTATGTCATATAGGGCATAGTAGTGACCTGCAATGACGTCCGTGGGCTGTTGGGGCCAAAGTCAGAAGCTGTATGAGTTATATACAACGCAGGCCATGCTTGCTGCAGTGGTGAGTAGTAATAACATTTGTGGACCGCAAGGGCCGGAGCCCGAAGCAGCAAAGACTATAGATCACGTAGGTCGTAGTGGTAAATATTAATGACATTCGTGGGCAGTAGGGGCCAGAGTCAATAGTTTTAATGAATGAGTGGTTGAAGTTTGAGTTTCAGCAGAATTAATCCAAGAACTGAAATGTGTAACCATCTGAGATTTTGTTGTTCTTTGAGTGTCATCCTCATGTTCTAAAAGACGCCACACAATGTTGAATAGTTAATATTTAAAAATAAAAAAATAATATGATTTATATATATATATATATATATTATTTCTAAGTAGAATCTTAGTTCTCTATTATATGAAATCTATTCATGGGTGGGGATTTATTAATTTCTTAGCAACCACAAACAATTGTTATTTTTCAATGAAACCTGAACCAAAACATAGTTTTGGAAGCTAGCCTGACACACCAGTCCATTTTTTGTTCTCATTTGAATTAATTTTGAAAATAATCAGGATTTGTCTAGATATTGCCTCCTTAGCACAATATTTTCTTATAATTTTTATTTATTTCAAAATTTGAGTTAGTGAGGCCTCAAAGATATATAATCGATTTATTATTAAAATAAAAAAAAATCAAACTAGATTAAAATTAATATGTTTTATACTCGATTTATTTACTTTCCAAATGAAATTAATTTTCGAATCCTAATATTATTCTATTTTTCAGTTTATTTAGTTTAATGAACTATAAAACTAACCCGAAATTCAAATATTATATTGTTTAAAGTAAAAAAAAAATGTTATTTTTTTTTAAACTGAACCGATTCGACTTAAATTGATATATTTGATTAATTACTTACATTATGAAATTAATAAATAGGCATGCTAGCTCCCCTTGTTATCGCTCTTCGACATTAGTAGATTTCCAGGTTCTTATTCTGGTGTGTTTCAGTTTGAAGCTCTCGGGTAGAGAGAGAGAAGAAGAGGAGAAGATGAGGGAGAAAGAGTGCTTTCCGGGTTTTTCATGTCAAAATTTTTTGTTACTATTATTAATTGCTTTCTCTTTTCTGATTGTGTGTTGAATCTTTATACCACGCTAAGATAATCTACTATTTTACTGTCACGAATTTTCTAGCAGATATCAATTAGAATTGTTGTCTAATCATGATTGACACTAAGTTTCTCGAGAATGGCAGATAACAAATCTCACAATCCTTCTTATAAACTATCTGAAGAATCATTCGAGATGAAACGATAATCATCCGAGAACCACAGTAATGGCTTGGTTTGAGTTGGGCCGAACTCTTCCTCTATAGCACAATCACAATTAAAATATCTTTATTAAAAGACTTTCGAAGAATAAATATAATTCATATCATATTTTGTTCTCAATTCACTACAAAAAGAGAGAATATTATATGTAGCTTTCTTGTATAACAATATCATACAAATAATTCAAAAATTTGATAAACATTCAAGATCTTTATCATACAAAATAAAAATATTCATGCCGCTTAAAATAAGGAATATTATTAGGTTTCGTTTGAGAAAATGCTGAAGTTCTGTTGTGTAGCAGTGAAAGCCGATACTCGTAAAACTTTTTTCATTTGGTGAAGCTGTGTTTCTCAAATATCTCTAGAAGTTGTTTAACAAAAAATGATAATTTTTTCGTCATTTTAGATCGCAGAAGGCCTACTCCGTTCCTCCAACATGCCGTTCAATAGAATATATGATAAAATTGATTAGTTTAAGGATCCATTCAATTAGTGGAAAATAGAAATAAAGTTGCTATGAGATAACAATTAATTAATTTTTTAAAGGGGTAATTACATACATACCACCCAAAACTTGTTATTTACAAATCAATCAATGGAATCCTTTCCATCACTGCTGGCTCCTCTAATTGGTGAAAGAGTTAGAATTACATTTTTTCTTAATTAAAATATATGAAAATCTTTATTTGATTGGTAGCATTTAAAGAGGAAACTCCACAAATATTCCCTAAACTTCATAGAAAGCGATAAATGTATACATTACCGCATTACTTTTTGAACAAATCAAGCAAACTCCAAGCATTTGTGAAGAATTTGAGTAGCCAAGATTTGTCTTGTTTGTTCCCCATTGTTCAATGACTATTTGTCTTTGGCACTTATTTTGAGGTTTATATATATATATATATATACTTTTTTCTGAATATTGAAAAAGGGAGTCGCCGCTCAGCTCTCGATGATATAAGAATCTTTGTCGAACCTCGTAAATCTCTGTGTGTTTATCTGAATTTGTGTCGATTCATGTTTTTCTTCGCCCTAATTTCTCAACAAGTGGTATCAAAGATAAGTTCAAGGACAAAGTAGAAAAAAAATTTAGGCGGCGCAGGAATAAAGAAGATTTTGACAGAGGGGATTGGCGGTTAGGGAAGGATTTTGCAAGCTTCCCGACAGTTCAGATCTCGACGCAGAGGAATTTTAAAGACAAAACAGGCTTCGACGGTTCAACAGATTAACGATCAGAACTCCGGCTTCACACGATCGCGGGATTAGAAACAATTTCGCGAAGCATAAGACAAAGCGATCGGTTCTGCGAAGGCGACAGGAGGTTCAACAGGGTTCTGTGGTCCGGACGAAGTCGTTCGCGAAGGTTCGGAATCACGGCCAGTTCGTGTGTAGTTCGGGGAGAACAAGACTAACGAGGGTTGCGAGACTATCGCAGAGGTGGTTCTCTACCAGGCAAGAAGGATTCACGACTAATGGCTCTGTTCAGCGACGCAGGAGGCAGTCGGGCGGCGAGAAGCATAATTGGAAGGGCGGACACACAGAAAAGGAAAGTTCGCGGAAAATGAAATTTAGCATAAAGATATTCCGGAGATATGTCATGACTCAGGAAAGGCGAAGAAAGAGAATCTGCTGTTGCACTCGGGAAATGAAAGATTTTTTTCTAGAAGGAAAGCGAAGGCGGAGCTTTTCTGGAAGGAAAACGGAAATGGAGCTTTCATGACAAGGAAAACGAAGCTTTTCTGGAAAGCGGAGGAAGAGCTTTTATTGGAAGTTTAAGGAGAAGAATTTCTGGGAAAGTTTAATTAAAGAAAATTAAATTAAGGAAAAATCTTTTTTCTGAGAAACTTAATTAAGGGAAATACTTAATTAAGGGAATATTTCAATTCTTTTTCGGAAAGATTTCGTTGTTTTTTTTGGAAACTTAATTAAGGAAACTTAATTAAAGAAATTTAATTAACAGAATATTCCAATCCTTTTACGAAAAGATTTTGTTGCTCTTTTGTGAAACTTATTTAAGAGAGATAATTAATTAAGAGAAATAATTAATTAAGGGAAACTGAATTAAGTGAATCTTACTTAAGAGATTTGTGCCCCAACCCAGATTGGTGTATAAGAAACTCCATGATGTATTTTCTCCCAAGAGGCTAGATATTCGTCAAGGTGGAGATTTGTTAGGCATATGTATTTCTCCTAAGGGGCTGAATATTCGCCAAGTTGGAGATTTGTTCGACATATGAGGCATATGTATTTCTCCTAAGGTATGTATTTCTCCTAAGGGGCTGAATATTCGCCAAGTTGGAGATTTGTTCGACATATGAATGTCTCCTGAGGGGTTGGATATTAGCCAAGATGAAGATTTGTTGGGCATATGTATTTCTCCTAAGGGGCTGAATATTCACCAAGGTAGAGATTTGTTAGGTATGACTCATATACCATAAATGGAATAGATGTTGGAGCAGAGCGGAGCCCACAAGAGGAGTGGAGTGGAAGGATCTGTCCAATCGGGGGAGTTTCATTATGTGTGTTGGGGGGGCAGGGGCAAAGGGCAACACCCCGCAGTTTGGTACAGAGATAATGTAAGTAATTACATATTGTACTATAGGGTTATATATATATCTTGTTTGTAACTCTAGGTGAGTAGCTGAGTTTCTGAGACTCTGAATCTTATATTTTGTATTCTTTTTTGAATATTGAAAAGGAAGTCGCCGCTCTGCTCTCGATGATGCAGGCATCATTGTTGAACCTCGTAAATTTCTGTGTGTTCTTCTATATTTGTGTCGATTTCTGTTTTTCTTCACTCTAATTTCTCAATATTATCATTCACAAATTTAAGGATCTTCACAATTTACCTAATCGCTGTCACAAATATCCATCACAGATTTAAGATTTTCACAGAATTAAGGATTTTCACAGTTTATGGAGTTTTAAGCCTGAGAAAGACTCAAGCTAGGATAAGGAGCTAAAGTTGTCTTTTATTTCTGTGGATTCAGTCCATCACCAACCACCATCGAACACAATTTGTCGGTTATCGCCGATCACCATCAACCACCGCCCACTCCTTGCGACGGCCCCGTGCGAAGCAACAACTGACATCACAAAGTCACAAAGCAACATATGAAGATGTGTTTCAACCTGAACACCGAGCTGATCCTAGAGAAGTGCAATAACGCACCCAAAAGACGGTGCGACAATGCATCTCGAATATGGGTGACGACGCACCTCGTTTACGCTCATGCAACTCCCGACTTCATCCTTTACGTCATACGCACGTCATTACAATACACCACTACGGATTACGTGGTCCACAACTCATGCAACTCACGACTCTGGCCCTCGCTTCTTACCAGAGTCAATATTGCTCACCACTATGGTCTACTTAACAAACTACGACCTACGTGGTCCACAAGTCATGCAACTCATAACTTCGGCCCATTTGACCTATAGATGTCATCATGGCTCAACACTATGACCTATATGAACTACGCGATCCACAACTCCCATAACTCCTTATTACGGCCTCTACGACCAACCGACGCTTCTGAAGCAACCATCTACGACCCACTTGGCCAACTACTTTCTTGGTTATCAATCACGACTTCAACGACAAGCTAACGTTATAGTCACTGCCTGCAACACTCACGATGGACACCTCAATGGCAATCATGTATGACCCTTGCAGCTTACTGTCACCAAAAACTATAGCCAGATTACAGATGTATCACTTTGTAATTGCATCTTCCCCAATTTCGAAGAATAATTAACATGTGTACTCACCATTTATAGTGGATTATTTAAACTAGGCTAGGCTCTGTGTACTCACCATGTGTACTCACCATTTATAATCAACACTCACGATGGACACCTCAAAGGTTTTCCACATAAAAAGTAAGAAACCTTTTGCTTACTTCTATTTCTTTGCCTGAGTATGCGGTTTTTAATGAAATAGAAAGAAGCAATAATCATTACTCTACTAGCGTGAAAGTTCTAGCATACTCGTTTAAAATTGTTCATATTAGCAAATAATTTTTTTTAACATTTATTAAAAACTTGATAATTAAATGAATTAAGCTTCACGACGGTCCAACTGTCGTCGGACATGTTGGATATTCGATATTAAAATTAATTATTGCACATAACATATTTGATATATTATTTAAATATTATTTAATTAACTATATCTTAATTAATAATAATAATATATTAAATTTTAATAAGAATTATATTTTAGTATTAATTATTAATTTTAAAATTATATTTTAGTTTATTATCAACATTTATACCAATTTAATGTAAATTCAAATTATTTCTTTAATTCAATGAATCATGTACTATTTTATTAATTGAAATTATAGGGTTAGATTGTATATCAAAATTTATTCTATCATTTATTTAATAACTCTAGATGAAACACATTTTCAATTCATTCTATTTCTTAGCCATTTTTTTATTCATTGAAACACATTTTCAATTAACAAAAGAAATCAAAGTCAAAGTCAAATATGATAATCTTATTTTTAGCCGTTTATTCTCTTTGAAACACATTTTCAAACATAAAAAATTAGAAGTCCAACTCAAACATGATAATCTTACAAAAGCCATTTTTGCATCTCAATCATCTAAAACATTCAATATAATATTTTAATCACTTAAATTCTAAATATAATATTTTAATCATTTTTTTTTATTTTAACCACCCTCAATTACTCACTAGTAAATGCTCGGAGTGAAAGTTTTGGGCGATCAAAATGTTAAATTTAAAATTTTTGGGTAGTTAAAATGTTATATTTAATGTTTTAAGTCGTTAAAATGTTATATTGAATATGTTAGATGATTATTATGTTAAAAACCTCTTTAAAACTAAATAAAGTCAAATACATACATACATGTAAAAGCTCATTGAGCTCAGGCTTAACATGACCAACTAATAAAGCGACCAACCCAAATCAAGCCCACGACCCACTCAACTTGTTCCCTTGCACTAAAGCCAAACACGAGCAACTAATAATACAATCAAGCCAACTCAAATCCATGACATACTCGGCTCGACTCCATTACACACTGACCTAACCTGATGTAATCCGTTTCAATATTCAAAATATGTATTTATGGCTGCATCACAACAAACATATACTATTAATGCTGACTACATCTTATCATGTACAAAAGAGTCTTATCGATACCTTAGACTACAGATAATATTATCTCAAGTCTATGTCACTGACTCCAGTTCCATGTCAGAACATTCGATTCAATCTCAGTAGGTGTTATAAAGCTGACTTTTGATACATAAAGATAAATATGATGAAATCAAATTTCAAATTATTTCAACTTTGATGATTTGCTTGATTTCAATTTTGTTAGTCTCATATTGGCTTATAATTTGGATATTTCAAGTTAATATCAAAGTAAAAGGTGCTGGAATCAGCTAACAGATGCCCTTAACAGCCATTTTAGAATAGGGACAAAAATCTAATAAGCTTTAGGAATCCTTCATCGATCATCATCCACTAATAGTCTAGTGGTATTGTTATTTTTCTTAACAGATGGCATCTTAATTGTGCTGCACATTAATAATGTAAAGTTGATGTTAATGTTGTACTTGCATGACACATGCCAAATGGACCCTAGGAGCCATTTTGCTCATAATGGAAGTAAGATTGTGATGTAAAGAACTTTATTTTACATGTAAGAAAATATTCAAAGATGGGTTTACTCAATTCTAAATTGCAAAGATAATTTTTTGTTTATTCATTGTTGTGTGCTGAAAAATGTAAGATGTTGAGCGAATTTATTTTCTTTTTTTTTCAACGATACATAGAACATTATACACACGTAGATTAGAAAAGCTCACAATAAATATATGGTGGTTTTAATTGAAAATTATGAAAAAAATGTTTTCAATTGAATTAATTAATAAGATAGATGAAAATTATAGAACCCCACTCATCCCTATAATTGGAGAGGATGATATTTAAAAGCATTGTTTGTTAGCTTGGTTTCTTTTGAGTGTTGTGGAAAATAATGAAGTAATAGTAAGGGGTGATAGATGTCAATGTTGGTCAATGATTGGTAAGGACGATCATGTGGAATGAAACTGTAAAGATAAAGGGGCGAAATAAAAAATCTACTAAAATAAATTAAAGTTTTAATTTTAATTTTTATTAAAAAGTAGATAAGATAAAATGAAATATTTTGCAAAGAATAAGTTATAAATAATAAAAAAATCTTTTAATATAGTCATTATGAATACATATATTGAATTGTGCTACCATTTCTTCATTACTTCTAAATTATAAATAATTAGCCCCACAACAAAAACCATCAAAAGGTCATGTTTAATAAATGTTATTAGTGAATTGACAGAAAAAAAATGTTATTAATTCTGTAAATTTGACCTAACAATCTTCATAATAATAAAAAAATGAATGTTCAATTGTTAATTATAAAATATTTATTAAAATAAATAATATAGCATTCATTAAATTATTATTAATTATTAATCATTAGGAGAGGCAAAATTTTTGTGTATTATATGATAATAAAGAACAAAAATCTATGGTCTCTATGGTTGCACCACAAGGATTGTTGATGTTGGGTTATGGAGGAAAGCATTGGTCAAAAAAATGATTGTTTGCTAAACATCTATGAAGTATGGCCACGGATACGTGGATACGGGCACAACATGATACGATACAAAGACGCACCATATTTGAAAAAAATCGGACTTGACACATCATTTATACGTTTTAATAAAAAAATAATTATAAATATAAAATATTTATTTATTATTATTCTTTATTAAAAATATCACAAAATATAATATGCAAGAAGAAAATTTAATTTTATAATGTTAAAAACCTCTATTATGAAACATATAAAAATTATTTTTGAAATTAAATATATAATATGTTTCAAAAGAATTTCTCAAACTTGTCTATTAAAATTCAAGATATCTTACGATTATATATTGCTTAATTAATTAAGTTAAAATTTAACTTTAGAGTTAGAAAAATTATAGATTTATAACTATTAATTCGTTAAAGAGCTAAATAATATAAAATATCACTTACAAAAGTAGGGCAGCTTTGATTACTTAGCTTCGAGGAATAGAACATTCAATGCAAGCGTCACAAAGCTCACGAGCCAACAAGATTTGCTTCAACATACATGTTTGACTCTGCTCAAGCAACGACAAAGAAAATAAAAAACTTCCACTTTAACGAGTGCAAGTTCGGCTTCAATTAACAAAAGAAAACTACAACAACGAATGTAGGATGGATTTTTGATGCTTTGCTTTGACAAACAAAAGATAAATTGCGGATGCTTGGCTTCAACAAATATTGGATGCACATTCGATGCTCGATGTTGAAGAATATTAAAGGAAGCATTGACATTACAAGAGAGGGACGGCTTCGACTATGATGTATATTTAGGGCTATATATAAATTTGAAGAGCTTCAATCCCATCAAATGAGAGCTGCATTTGATGCATAAGTAATTTACAATTAATCACACCATTGGCACAAGCAAAGGTCATTTTGGGGGCAGCTGCAACTGTTTCAAGAAGTTGTTGTTAAGTTGTAGCAGAAGAAAATGTTTTTTAAAAAACTGTTGTAGCTATTACAAATATTTTTATGTTTAAAAAATCAGGTCCCAGATTCTTGGCAGCCACAACATTTGAACTGAATCGCATGAAAAGATATTTCACAAGTGGGACATGAGTTTTGTTAGGGAAGTGGAAGAAAACAATGAGAAAGTGGCAGCCGTGGAGTATGAAGAAGAGACGACGAAAGTGGTCGACTGCTAGAATGTATATGCTAGGTTTGATGGTAGCAACAACGATGATGATAGTGGTGGTCGAGTAGAAGACGTCCGGTGGTGTTGACGGTGGTAGACCAATGGCGATGACAATGGTTCGACGTCAAAAGTAGTGGAGGTTGGGGAATTAGTGGTCCTTTGATAGAGCCAATTAGACGACAATAACCTCGAAATGATGGTCCATAAATAGTGGCGACTCGATGGCAGTTGCCAGGTGGTTGTGGTCTAACCGCAGTGGCTCGATAACGATCATTCTATGGGAGTGGCCAACATCCGTGGTACAACGGTAGTAATGACTCGACTGCAGTGGTCAGGTAACATTGGTCCAACAACAATGACGATGACAACTCGATTGTGGTGGTTGGGCATAGGTTATCCGACAGTGGCGGCGACTTGAAAGTGGTGGTTGGGCAGCAATGGTCAAACTTTGGGGACGGCTTGAGGATGGTGGCTAGGCAATGACAACAGTGGTTATGCAGCAACAATGGCTAGTTGTCGACTGTCTAGTAGTGATGAAGCTTAGGAACCCTTAAGAGCTTGGAGCTTCCTCAGCTTCTCTTCTAGGTCTATATCCCCATTTATGAAAAGAGTGCGGGTCTATTGATAAATTTTGTGAGTGGAGTGTAGGGCTGTCAAAAAAGCTCGTTGTTCCCGAACAGTTCGTGTTTGGTTTGTCAGAGAGTTAGTGTTTGATTCATTCGGAAAGCAAATAAATCGAACACGAACAATTTTTTTCATTCGGTTTGTTAAACAAACCAAACACGAACAATGATGTGTTCGTTCGTATTCGATTCATTATTGTTCGAAATATAAAGTAATTTAAAATAGTTATACATAAAAAAATTATGATATTTAAAAAAAATGATATATTCTAAAAATTTATCATATTTTAAAAAATGCAAACAAATCTTAATATTTTTGAACAATTCAAACATTTCGAACAAACCAAACAATTTAAATAATTCGAACAATTTAAATATTTTGAACAATTTGAACTTATTTTGAACAAATCGAATCGAACATGAACAATAACTTTAACGAACAATTTCGAACAAGGGTCTATTTCAAACACAATTAATTTCAAATGAACCGAACACAAACACACGCTCTGTTCGTTCGTGTTCGGTTTGTTTACAACCCTAGTGACATGCTCCATAAATATTTTGTGAATCTAGACCACTCCATCAGACGGTTTAGAGAGATCCCTTTGATCAGATGGTGTTATATGAGTATTTAATCACCTTAATGATGTTGGAATTAAATGATCTTGGCCTAGTCAAGACATTTGATTTACTATAATTTATCAAATTTTGAGATTATTTAATCCCCCAAAATATCTTTTAAATCTTTCAACTGTACTTTAAATGCATGATCCTTGCCCACTTGAACTTGGGCCAGATCATTTTTTGTGTCATCTTGTTTGTCTCTCTGAGACTCTTTTGCTCGATCAGAGTGTCATACATTTCCAAATTGAATTTTTGAAGCTTTCGGTCAAAATTTATGCCGAAGCTCGTGTGAATCAATATGATTTCTTAGGAAAGTTTATGTGACAACCCAAACTCTCACCCATCGAGGTATTGTCTGTTTTGGTCTAGTGGCCTCACTGTTTTTCTTCATTGGTGTAACTTCATAGAAGTTCACCTGAATTCTCACCCATCACTGTTTTAAGCGTTCATGTTCATTATACATGAGGGTGACAGTTTGAACTCTCACCCATCAAGGCATTGTCTACTTTGCCATAGTGTCATCATAGTTTTGCCTTGTCGGTATAACTTTTTAGGGGGCCCTCATCCTATGAGTGCTCAGGAGTAACACACTTAAATTTGGAGTTTCTAATCAGATTCCAACATTACACCAAAAGGAGACTCGAACCGTGGCTTATTGGTAGAGCATCCTCTTAGTAGAGCAGCCTCTTTGATGGTCTTAAGTCCCCTCAGATGTTTGAATCCTCTCATGTGTAGGTTGTGGTACACAAATATTTAACACAATCTTTTTTTTAGGGGGGAAATATTTTTCACTTCTTTATTATGATTCTCAAGAAAATGGAATAGTTCCAAAAAATTATCTTGATTAATTAATTCAGATATCAATATGATCACGAAATGATAGCCTTTATCATATCACTCTATTCGTATGTATTTAGGTATCTAACACATTTATACCACTCTAATCTTTCATATCATATGAAAAATACCACTTTTAATTTAAAATGGTAAAATACACCATTCCATGCATATATAAGGTTGTATGCATGTAAAAATTGAAGTTTACGTGTTAGACATGTAAATGCATTAGCATTAATTGGTATGTTAATAAATCTTCCTTTTTTTATTAAATTGTCATTTCCCAATTTTTTTCCATGCATTATAAACATAAGAATAACAAATACTTTTAAGTGTAAATTTACTGGGAGAGAAGAGATGGAACAATCATTCATTTTCTTAGTACAAGATCTTAAATATATTAACCCCATCGAACAAGAGCTTCAATCCCATCAAATGAGAGGTTCATTTGATGGCGTAAGTAATTTACAATTAATCAAACCATTGGCACGAGCAAGGGTCTGTTCGAGGGCAACTACAACTGTATGAAGAAGTAGTTGTTAAGCTGTAACAGAAGAAAATGCTTTTTAAAAAGCTGTTGTAGCTATTACAAATATTTTTATGTTTAAAAAATCAAGTCCCAGAATCTTGGCAGCCACAACATTTGAATAACTCGTGTTGAAAAATACATCTTTCTATCACAAAAAATTTCTAAAAAAATAACAAAAAAACAGTTCCTCAAAAAAAACTATGGTGACGGTCTGAAAAACAAAACACTCAGAAAGATGTCCCAAACCCCTAAGCCATCCTCCGACTCCTCCATTAACCATGTCATCATCCGATAAGTCATCTCTCTCCTCTTCCTCTTTGAAGCACTTCCACCCCCTCATCACACATCATCTTCCCAATCACCTTGTTGCCTCTGTGCTCCTCCAAGATTTTGGGAAAAAGTAGTCCTTTAGGTGGGGCAAAGGACGAAAGAGACGCTTTCATTAGTTTAAACTCTAATATATATATATATA
>NW_018165471.1:46270-74007 GCF_001263595.1 Phalaenopsis equestris | reverse complement strand
TATATATTCATTAATTTACTTAATGCGCCAACTGGGGAAAAATGACTCATGAAGGACACCTCACCGACTAACACATGTAACTAATAAGCGTGATGATCTTTTTTTTTTTTTTTTTTTAAATAATAATTAAAAAAAACTACATTAGCATCAAAACAAAAAAGGGCGCCAATTGGTAGAAATTGCAAGATAATAACGAATTGAAGGGATGCTAAACTTTAGAACGAGTAAAGCATCTCTCTTTTTGCACCAGCTGTATCATTTGCAGGGATTAAGAGTATTTGATTTCTAGTATTAAGTAAAAATCTCTAGCAATCATATCTAAATAAATTAATGAAAGCTCATGAGAGGTGTAAGATTATTTATGCAAACAAAATTGAAAAAAAAAGGAAAATTTATGAGCCCCCATGCAAATTAAAATAATGTTATTAGTATATGTTATTTATTATTGATGCGTGGTAGAAGATTCATGGTGTTAGTATTGCACGAGAACCCATCACACACTTATGTAATTAAAGAGAAGTAAGCCGGATGAGATACCTCGATTTTTTACGTGAAAAATTGTTGAAAGCTATCGCACGTGAAACCACTATGAATGGTGAGTACACATGTCCGCTCTTCTACTGAATTAGAGAAGATGATATTACAAAGTTAGATATCTGTAAATTGGATATAAATCTCGACGACAGTAGGCTGCAAGGGTCATAGTTGGTTGTGCGAGGTACTAATTTGTCGTGAGTAATATAGAAGGTGGTTGTAGTGTCAGCTTGTCGTAGAAATCATAGTTATTAACTATGATAGTAGTTGGCCATGTGGGTCGTGGATGGTTGCTTCAGGAGGATCAGTTAGCCACGAAGGTTATAGTTGAGAGTTATAGGAGTTGTGGACCAAATATATTGTATAAGCCATAATGGTGAGTTGTGATGGCGTCCGTGGGCCGCAATGACTGGATTTAGAAGCTACATGATATGTAAACAACACCACCCATAGTGAAGAGTTGTAATGATGTCTGTAGGTTGCAGGGGTCTGAGTTGGGAGCTACACGAGCTGTGAACTACGTAGGTTGTAGTTGGTCATGTAGGCTGTTTTCATGAGTTGTAATGACATCTGTAGGTCATGTGAGCCAGAGTTAGGAGATACATGAGCATATGTGAGGCGTGTTGTTACCACTTTTTTGAGATGCATTGTTGCACCATCATTGAGGTGCGTTGTTACACAGTGTTTGGGGTGCATTGTTGCACTGTCTTTTGGGGTGCATTGTTACACCGACTTCAGGGTGCGTTGTTGCACTGCCTTTGGGGTCAACTGTGCTCGAGATGACGCCCTGCTTCGCAGGTTGCTTCGTGACTCCATGTTGTCAGTTGTTGATTAACACAATGCTTCATCGTAAGGAGTGGGCAGCGATCGATGGTGATTGACGGTGACCAAAGAGTGGTAGTCAACGGTGGTCGGCGATTGCAGGAGAAAGAGACAACTTCAGCTCCTTCTCCGAGCTTCAGTCTTCTTCAAGCTTCAAACTCCATTCCTCGGTTGTAATTAATGAATGAATATGAACCACTTTGATTGGATCATCTTGAAAGATTCCCTCGATCATATAGTGTTTGATGGACATTTAAGTACTTTAGCGATGTTAGAATTGAGTGATGTCGAGCTCATTGGATTTGCCTTCTTGGGACGCTTGATATGATTATAAGTTCGTCATATTTGACATCTATTTAACCTTCTAAATTAGTCCAGAAAGCTTTCAAAATTAATTTAATTGTTTGATAGAGGCTTGAATTGACTCGAATTGGACCAATTTTGGTATCGTTAGATCTGTCTCGTTGAGCCGGTCAGTTTGACTATAACTTTGTTGAAATTATATTTCTTGACGACTTTTCCTCAAAATTTAAATGTTACTTGCTCAGTAAGGTGCATCTCTATCCGTGCCATACCTCTAGATTCATATCGAATGATGGAAATTTATTGGAGGTCATCAATTGCAAAGGATGCACTAGCCTCATAGTCCAGGAAAGTGTCCAAACATTATAGTATATGTGAAGTGCATAAGATGGCTCCTATGATAGATGTAGTGAGAACCTTAAGGTAGAAATAAAAAAGAGGACTATTGAGGTGTTAGATTTAAATAAGATCTGATTAAAGATCTTCTTAGAAAATGGATGGTTGAAACGTAGAAAGGCTGTACAAGCTTGAAAATGATGATTCAAAATAGGTGGAAATATTTAGCATTGACATACATCAACGATGATGTTGATGAAAAGCATCAAAGATTGTAGTTGTAACAGATGTTGTGCTCAGTGAAAATAACGGGATTAAACTTCGTGGAAATGATTAACATCAACAACACAACCAACCGCTCAATTCCTACGTATTCATGTATCTAACACCTCAACTTCAATTTTTACATGTATGCCGCCATACATCTACATGAAAAAGTGTATTTTCACGTTTTAAAAGTTAAAATTGTTGTATTTTTTATTTGATATGAAAAATTCGGGATTTATAAATGTAAAAAGCAAAGTTAAGTTGTTACATATATAAATACCTTGGAACTAGGTGATATGTACCTAAAACTACTACAGGGGCTAAGGCAGATGCTTCCATTGTAGTAGTGAGGATATAATAAAAATATGGTCAAGAAATGGAGAACTTTGGTACTCCGGACTTAACTATTTATAATGTGGGACAATTTCACTGCAATCGGTATTCCCATTACCTGACATCATCCACAAGCAGAAACATAAACTTGGATAGAAAGGAAATGGTTGTTCTGTGAACACAATACGATAGATTGTGATTATTGGCTTATCTCGTGTTTTATTTCTACAACACGTTGAATGTTTCCATTATTTTCTTCAAACTTGTTAAAACACAATTATTATTGGGCTGATTTATGTACTTTAACATGTTGGAAGATGCTCAGCATCCATGACTGTTCTTCTTTTGTAGTAACATCACTAACTCTCTTGGATCTGTCTCTACAGTCTCTAACCTATCCTGTGTGGATCCACTGGATATGCATTAGTTCTGCTACATTTCTATGATTAAATGATGCTTGGATATCCTCAGCTATGCTTTTTATATGACAAGAATTACTCATAAGAAAATAACAATATTAAAAATGAAATTTTCATATGAACTAAATTTAATTTTATTTTGTTCTTTTTTGTAGCTACTTCGGTTTGTTCAGAAATACAAATAAATAATTTTTATATGAAATATATATACATAACATAATTCTTATGCATTTTTCGCTTCATCATTGAAATGTGTGTATGGTTATTGATCACTTTTGACTCTTGCATAGAGAACACTCGAGCTTCCTCACTGTTGTGATGAAGCCCGAGCTTCCTCACTGTTGTGATGAAGCCTCTATCTTGTCTCGGACATTTAGCCGATGTATTACCAGTTAGTTTCCATCTTCTTGGTAACTTTTATAGGGTACACAGTGAATTAAGTATGGTGCTTCAAAGCTTGTGCAGTTTTTTGTACAATTGTTCTTCCTACTGAAAGTATTGCTGGTAAAGTGGTTATGTTGTTCAGAATTCAAATCAAATCTCTTTATTTATTAGGAATTAGGCGACATATATGTAAAATTTTTATTTAGTCGTTCAAGATGTAAATACATATAAATTGAGTGGTGTATATATAAAAATTAAAGTTTTAACATTTATTTAAACAGTTTTTTTTTTTTTTAAGTTTCAAATTTAATCTTATCCAAGTCAGACATTCAAAATATTGTTTTTTTTTATTTTTTCTGTCATTATTTTAATATGTTGGCTTGGTTTGTATGGCCCTACATTCTGAATAGTGTTTGCTTCGTATAGAAATTGATTAAATTCAATTTTTGTGTGGCTTGACGTCCCAAACACAACTTAGAAGCACATGAACCGGCTTAGAACACTTGTGGTGGTTTAAACCGTTATGGAAGTTTGGCTTTCCGCATTGGGGTTCAAACTGTTACAAAACCCTTTATGATGGTTTAAATCGCTGTGGAGCGGAAAATTATTCTATCAGGACTCTTAATGTAGAGGTGTGTTTGGAGTCCACTGATATGCGGACACGTGGCTTCAAGGACCCTCACTCAAATCTCTAGAAAATAAAAAAGAAAACATGCGCGTTTTCTCGTGATCTGGCCCAGTAACACAGGGGAATATTCCTCCCGTGTTATTATGCGTTATTCAAATATTATTGTGGTGATATTGATGTGTTATTGTGTTATTATAACACCGGAAATATTCTCATAACATAATAATATATGAATACCATCACAATGACACCTGAATAACGCGGAATAACACGGGAGGAATACTCCTCTTGTGTTAAAACAATTTTTTTTTATTTTTATGTCACCTCCACGTGGCGTGATTTCATTGAACTTCAAACATACCTTCGGAGTCCGATGTAATACTCTTCCCTCTTCCAAAATGGCTGTTAAAAGCAATCTTTATTGTAGTGATATCTTAAATTCACTAAGAAAAAAAAAAACTTTTTCTTCCAAACTCAACTCCCGTATTGAATTATTTAATCCAAATGTTAGGTATTGTCCAACGTATTTCTTTATTTATTTATGACGGCTGATTTCTTCAACCATTGGCCGGGCGGGCCGGACCTTCCACCCTCCTCACAGCAACTATAAATGCAGAGCACGAAGAAATGAAAAAGCCATGAAACAGCATGGCTCTCCCTGTCCAAGACGAGCTCTTTCATCAATTAACAAGCACCAGCGTGAATGGCAATTCCAATTCCAACTCATTCCTCTCCGTATTCCTTCTCCTACTCCTCCCATATCTACTCATCATCTTCCTCCGCTCTCGCGCAAGATCATCATACAACCATTACAAGAACAACTTCAGACTCCCACCTGGCCCATCCCCTCTCCCCATCATCGGATCTCTTCATAAACTCTTCGGCCAAATCCTCCACATAGCCTTCCGCCGCCTCTCCAAAGAACACGGCCCACTCATGCACTTGCTTCTCGGCCAAACCTCCACCATAATCGCCTCCTCTCAAGAAGTCGCTTCAGAAATCCTAAGAAATCAGGACACCGTTTTCTGCAGCCGCCCACGCCTCTCCGCTGTCACTCACTTCTCCTATGGCGGCTTAGACATCGGCGCTTCCCCTTTCGGCGAAGGATGGAAGAAACTGCGACGATTCGGCAGCAACAAGATGTTCAATCCCGGAAAGGTGCAATCTTTCAGCTTTATTCGACAGGAGGAGGTGAGTGTCATGGTCGGATCCATAGCAAAACGTTCGCTGCAGGGAAAGATGATAAATTTCAGCGAGATTGCAATGTGTCTGTTCAATAATATTACATTCAGAGAGGTTTTCAGCAAGCGCGCGTCCCCTGATGGAGAGTGCTTGTTGAGTCCGCACTATAATCTTATCATGCGCATGATGACTTTGATGACAGAGTTCAATGTCAGAGACTTTTTCCCTTCGTTTTGGTGGCTTGATTTCTTAACTGGTTGGCGGTTTAAGATTGAGAGATGCTTTCGGGCTATGGATCGTGTGTTTGAAAAAGAGATTAATTTGAGATTAAAACAGCATGCTAATAATATTTATTACGGAGATTTCCTTGATGATGTTCTGAAGCGTCAAAAGGAACTGGATCCATCACTTGGCTATCTCTTCTCGCGCAAAGAGATGAAGGCCCTTCTCATGGTAGGTATATATAAATATCGTTCTGTTCTGTTCATTACATATATAGAAACAGAGACAGAGATGTAATTTAAAACTTCTGTTGTTTTTGCAGGATATGTTTTTAGGGGGATCAGATACAAGCTGTGTGACGCTGGAGTGGGCGATGACGGAGCTGATTAGGAATCCGGCGGCCATCAAGAGAGCACAAGAAGAGGTCAGGCGAGTAGGAAGAAACAGAGAAAGATTAGAAGAAAGCGACATGGAGGAGCTTCAGTATTTGAAGATGGTGGTGAAAGAGACACTTCGTCTTCACCCCCCAACAACCCTATTAGCTCCACGTGAGTGCATGAAAGACACGCAGATCCATGGCTACGATATCCCGAAGAAGACTTTGGTGATCATAAACGCTTGGGCCATTGGAAGGGACCCCAAGTACTGGGATGAGGCAGAGGTGTTCAGGCCGGAGAGATTCGAGCTAAAAAAAGTAAATTTTAAAGGGAATCACTTTGAGTTTATTCCATTTGGATCGGGAAGGAGGATCTGTCCTGGAATGACACTTGGCTTGGCGAGCATAGAGCTTGCTCTGGCTAATATTTTATATAGTTTTGACTGGGAATTACCGTTCGGGATGACCGAGAAGGATGTGGACATGGGAGAGCTTTTTGGGCTCTCCACTCATAAGAAGAAGCCACTGCTATTGGCGGCGACTCCTGCTGTTAATGCTCCGGTTCGCCTGTGATCGATCGAAGCATAAAAATCGCCTCTTTTATTTTGTTTTTCTTCTTTCGATAAAGGTTATCTGCCATGGTATTATCTGTTGGATTAACGTTTGTCTTTCTGTTTGACGATGCGTTGACTTGGTAGGCTTATGTTTGTCCGTTTGTTTTTATAAATAATTTGGAAATTTACGTACATAGTGATCTAATCTTATGTATTCGACTTCAAATTTTGATATTTACCGTTATAATATTTTGGTGTGATAAATTTATGCATGAAAATGTATATTTCGCTTTTAAAAAGATAATGATGATGATATATTTTTATATGATGTCAAGAATTTGGGCAGTATAGTTATAATTATGAATGTTTAGATTTTAGATATGTAAATATGTTAAGAGTTATGTGATATATGTATACAGATGCCCATAAATGCTAGAAACCATATAAAAATGCCAAAAATTGAAAGGAAAAAGGAAGACAACAAATGCTAGGAACCATAAGAAAATATGAATAATCGAACATCAATCTTTATGCTTCTCGATTTTTCAGCAAACGATATAGATCTTATTGCAAAATCTAATACTTAGATAAACGAAATATGCGAGATACATAAGAAAATAGGAAAATAAAACATTAAACTAAAATTTTCTAAGCTCCCAGATCCGTTTGATATATATATATATACCTTTTGTTATCTCAAACTCCAATATTTCTAAAAGAATATCACATATATGAAAAGAACAATAGAGCTTTGAAAAGAGCAAAAAATAACACTCGATGATCGTCAGGGCACCTTTGGCTCAAACTTATCGTCAGGTGTTTGTTTTCCGTGTCTTCGTTATTGTGGGATAAACTGGTTTTCTTTTGTATTACACGATACCGCACTTTCGACCTCGCACCCCGCGTTTGGAGAAAACATACTACTGGCTCTGCCCTCCCCGCGATCGTGCGTCCGGTGTTATTCACGGTATTATTCGCGCTATTTGCAAGCCGTTGATTCCCAGTGTTATTCAAGGTACTATTCAGGTGTTATTGCGGCATTATTCTCACATTTGACCAACCGTTGTTTCACGGTGCTTTGCGGTGTTATTTGCGGTAGTATTGATGTATTATTGTGATGTTATTTGCAATATTATTTGTATTTTTTGCCAGCCATTGATTCGTAGTTTTTTACAATGTTATTTGTGGTAGTATTCAGATGTTTTGCGTGTTTTGAGGTACTATTCAGTTATTTTTGCGGTGTTTTCGCGGTCTCTTACGGTTAAATTAAATAGCTATATATTAATTCACTATATTTATATTTAGTGTTTTTCTATTTACTATGTTAACTTGTATAAAATTAAAATTATACATAGTTAAATATAATTAATAAATAAAGTATTTTAAGATGATAAACAATTTAAACAATTTTCAAACAATTTGAATATTCGAACAATTCAAATATTTCAAATATTTCAAACTTATTTCAAACAAATCGAACCGAACACGAAGAGTAACTTTACGAACAATTTCAAGCACGAGCCTATTTCAAACACGCTTAATTTCAAAAGAAATGAACATGAACACAAGCTATGTTCGTTCGTGTTCGGTTCATTTACACTCCTATTCTCGACCCGCGAGCTTGTTAACGAGTCGGGCTCGAGTCAGCATGCAAGCCAGCTTAACTCATCCTCACCCTTTGGCTGACCGATTGATTATGTTATTTTTATTTGGTGATAACATTCTTGACGATAATTGCTGTTATGATCATAAAGCCAAGCTTGAAGATGGTAAAAAAACCATATAATATCGCTGCTAACTGTGGGAAGGCAAGGAAGAGATTGCCATACGGAGAATCACAAAAACATTAGCCATATTAATATTGGTATGAAAGCATTAATGTGAGCCCATATATGTATATCAATTTTATATTATTCCACGATTTAGGCTTGCTTTCATAATTTATATTATCCGTATTTATGAATACCTAAGGTAGCTGTAATTTATGTTCCTTCTAATTAATTGTGAAAGCCAATGATTGTTGACCTGTTAAGTTTTTCTGCATTGGAAGCTGGAGTTCATCTGTCTTGATTGTGTAATTACATCCAGCTTGTCTGACAAATGTTTTATTTATGAACAACTAGGAATAAAGTAGTTATATTTACCTACAAACATTATTTCCTACTATTTTTATTTAAGATTCTATAGATGATCTATACCAACATGACAAGTAATTATGATACTATCAGAATATGTTTCTGTAATTGCGAGTGTTCTGATTGTTGTCATATGGTATGAAGGTTTTGTTGTTAAAGTTGACCGTTGGCTTGAATTTGTCATCAAGAGCAATGTGTTTAGTTTCAAATCATGCGATAGCTCACTAGTTGTTATTTATAGTTTCTTAATGATTGTGTTTAGGGCTGTCAAAATGGCTCGTTGTTCGCAAACAACTTGTGTTCGGCTTGTTCGCTAAGTTAATGAGCCGAACACAAACAAGGATTTGTTCGTTCGTGTTCAGCTCGTTTTGGCTCGAAATAATGCTCATCGATTATATATATATTGATGAGTAGTGTTTTTTAAAAATTTTAATTGACTATAAGGATACAAAGATTTATAATAAATTAAAAGTATTAATTAAGAAAATAAAATACAAATTATTAAATTCGATTCAAATGATGTTTTAATCTAAACAATAACTTTTAAATCTTGCCCCAGTCCTTAACATCTTATGATTACGTGATTAGGGTTGTCAAAACGACTCTTTGTTCGTGAGCAGCTCATGTTCGGCTCGTTAAGCAAATGAGCCGAACACAAACACACTTTTTGTGGGCAAAAATAAACAAGTCGAACGCGAGCTGAGCCTGAACTCGCTCGTGTTCGGTTCATTTATACCCCTAATTGTGCTACGCTTGTGTGCAGATTGTTATGGTGTTCTGATGAAAGTGCCTTTTTTACGCCCTGCTGTTTTGTAGAATTTCTAAGTGCAGGGAAATTGCATTTTACATATTTAACAAATAAACTTTTAAGTTTTATTTATTTTCCACCTTTCCAATGAATGAAAAGGTATATTTATCACTCCTATTTGTTTATCGATATGAAAGATTTGGATGGTATAAATGTAAAAAAAAAAGTAAAGTTGAGATGTTGGATTGTGTGTATATATATATATATATATATATATATATATATTTTTTGTAGAGATAAAATATTATATTTGAAGATATAAAATAATTTATGTTATTATTTGTTGTTTTATTTAATTTTTAATCAATTAATCTGCATGCTAAATTTTAATTTCTTCATCATTTACGTTATTGGATAATGAAATATGTTGGTTCTAAATGATGTGATTACAAGAATAGTCTAAAGTGAGAGCATTGGGACAATCGCCTCATAAAGAAGATTATAAAGAATATTTTTGAAAGAGTAGACACACTTCACTGGTGTCAACTTGCGACACATTTGTCATAACTAGTTGATCGGGTTTCATTATGTTTGTCTAATTTTGACTTGTATAAGATAATTAATATTTTTTATTACACATGAGGGCGACAAAAATGTTAGCGTTGGCGTGGAGTCCGGTCCACCCAACCCGTGACTGCCTCTCCTTTTGTTTTCGTGAAACGACGCTTCCGATCGCGAAGGGTCACACCTCTTCACAAATAACCGCTCCCTCCTTTCTTTTTTGCGAAGAGAAGCATCCCTTCGTCAGAAACCGCTCCCGCCTCCTCTATTTCGGGAAGCGAAGCATCACTTCGCTTCGTTCTCTTCGTGATAAAAGGAGAGACTCTTCTTCATATCTACAAGACACAAGAAGTCACGATTTTCTTCTTTAGATTTCCTCGGGATAGAGGAAGAGTTGTTCGGGTTTCCACGGGATAATAGAAGAGAAGAAGTGCAAGGAGGAGTAGTTTCTTGCGGCAGAAGGAAGAAGAAGGAAGAAGAAGAAGATTGTTCTCCCTAGGCTTCTTCTTGGTGGCTTGTGGCAGATAAGGGTGTAAACGAACTGAACACGAACTAACAGAGCTTGCGTTCGTGTTCGGTCGTTTGAAATTTAGTTTGTTTGAAATAAGCTCGTATTTTAAATTGTTCGTAAAGTCACTGTTCGTGTTCATTTCTTAACGAACGAACCGAACACGAACCGAACACCAACTGTTTGCAAATGACGAGTCAGTTTGACATCTCTAATATTAATATATATAAATAATATATTATATTAATTATATAACTTATATTATATAAATATATAATATCTACGATTCGAGTACGAATGAACGCATCACTGTTCGTGTTTAGTTCGTTTAACTAACCGAACGAAAAAAATTTGATCAAGTTTATCAATTTGATCAAGTTTGTCTCGTTTACTTATTGAACGAATCGAACACGAACTCATTGACGAATCAAACACAAACTGTTCGCGACAACGAGCTTTTTTGACAGCCCTAGTGGCAGAAGAGAAATTGGGTTTATTTCTCTTGTAAGTTTGTCTTCTTCGGTGTATCTCGGTGTAGAGTTTTCTTCGGTGTATCTCGGTGTATAGAGAGAATAACAGAGAAAGAAGAAGAGAGAGAGCAACGATAAGTGAGAGAATCCTCTTGTAAGTCGACGTGATCGACTGGTGTAAATTTTCTTAAGTAGCAAAATCCTCTGCAACTCCGTAGACGTAGGCAATTTGTCGAACCACGTAAATCTGTGTTCTTTTCTGGTCTCGTTCTATTCGTTCTATTTTTCGCTTCGTCGATCGTTCTCCTGTTTAATTTATATATATACCACATCAACTGCTCTGGTACATATTTCATAACAACTGATATCAGAGCTTTGTTCAGATCTGAGGAAGAATGATGGCTGCAGATGAAGTGAGTGAAAATTTCAGAGATTGAGAAATTTGATGGCACAGATTTTGGTTATTGGAGAATGCAGATAGAGAATTATCTTTATGAGAAGAAACTTCATCTTCCGTTATTGGGGAAAGACCTGAAAGGATGGATGGGGTTGAATGGAATTTGTTGGATCGACAAGTTCTGGGGGTTATTCGATTGACTCTATCGAGGTCTGTTGCACACATCCTCGTCAAGGAAAAGACAACTGCAAATCTAATGACAGCTTTATCAGGTATGTATGAAAAGCCATCGGTGAATAACAAGGTGCACTTGATGAAGAAGTGATGAAGAATTGATGAAGAAGTTATTCAATTTGAAGATGGCGGAAGGTGTTTCTGTTGCTCAACACCTGAATATTTTCAATACTATCACAAATCAATTTTCGTATGTGGAAATTGATTTTGATGATGAGAAATGTGTACTGATCTGTCAGACAGTTAGGAAGCCATGAGGATAGCAGTTAGTAGTTCTGCAGCTAAATCTAAACTAAAATACGATGATATTCGTGATTTGATTTTGGCTGAGGAAGTTCGCAGGAAAGATTCTGTCGAGGTCTCAGGTTCGAGTTCGACACTGAATGTTGATTTCAGAGGGAGATGACATGACAGAAACTCAAGGATAGAGAGATTAAAATTAAAGTTTAGTAAGCAAGCAACCTGTTGAAATTGTGGCAAGGCTAGCCACATAAAAAAAAACTGCAGGAATCCTAAGAAGATGGTGAATGATAACGCAAATGTGGTATCTGAAGAATCACAGGATGCATTTTTATTGGCAGTTCATAGTTCTATTGAAGACTTGATGTTGGATTCAGGAGCTTTGAATGTGGTTGAAAATCTATCAAAGGCCATAGTGCAGGGCAATGATGGAAGTGAAGAAGAGAGTGGGTCTGGGGCACCAATTCTTATTGTTTCACAGACAAATGTTACATAACCACAGACCTATGAAGAAATCTTGCAAGATGAAAATTTGAGCAAGTGGGAGCTGTCAGAACTTCCACCAGGGAAGAAGGCATTGCACAACAAGTGGGTGTACAGTGTGAAGACTTAATTTGATGACAAATACAATACTAAACTTGTTGGAAAAGGCTTTCAGCAGAGGCAGGATGTTGCCCATGCAGTGGGAGTTGTAAAAAGAGACAAGAGTGACCCAGGAAATAGCTTGGAGGTGCAAAGCTATGTGGAGTTTGCTTATGAGGGTGTTACTCTTGAGAAACTGAAGTTATGCACAGCTTCAGTTGGTCTTCTGGAGTTAAGACTGAGGATTTGAGTTGTAGAGGTGGAGGATACACATGTGAAGGATTCAAGGTAGAGGATTCATGGTGGAGGATTCGTGTTTGAAGTAAAGGACAACACTATCAGTGGAGGATTCAGTTTGAGGAAGGAGACGTTGTAGCAGGTGTACCGATCTCCAAGTGGGAGATTGTTAGCCCTGGCGTGGAGTCCGGTCCACCCAACCCGCGAACTCACGCTCCCCCCTCCTTCAGTTTTCGCGAAACGACGCTTCTGACCACGAAGGGTCACACATCTTCACAAATAACCACTCACTCCTTTCTTTTTTGCGAAGAGAAGCATTACTTCGTCAGAAATCGCTCCCGCCTCCTCTATTTCGGGAAGCGAAGCATCCCTTCGCTTCCTTCTCTTCGTGATAAAAGAAGAGGCTCTCATTCATATCTACAAGACACAAGAAGTCACGATTTTCTTTTTTAGGTTTCCTCGGGATAGAGGAAGAGTTCTTCGGGTTTCCACGAGACAGTGAAAGAGAAGAAGTGCAAGGGGGAGTAGTTTCTTGCGACAGAAGGAAGAAGAAGAAGATTGTTCTCCCTAGGCTTCTTCTTGATGGCTTGTGGCAGAAGAGAAATTGAGTTTATTTCTCTTGTAAGTTTGTCTTCTTCGGTGTGTCTCGTTGTAGAGTTTTTTCGGTATATATCGGTATAGAGAGAGAAGAACAGAGAGCAATGAAGTAAAAGTTAGAGATTCTTCTAGTAAGTCGAGGTGATTTACTGATGTAAATTCTTCAAGTAGTAAAATCCTCTACAACTCCGTAAAAGTAGGCAATTTGTTGAACCACGTGTGTTATTGTTTTCTACGTGTTCTTTTATGGTGTAATTTTTCTCGTTCTATTTTTCGCTTCGTCGATCGTTATCCTGTTTGATTTATATATATTCCACATCAACTGCTCTGGTATATATTTCATAACAAAAAATACTGAAAATGCAAAAAAGAAAAGGACAAGTCCTCACACAATGGGTCGGATTAGCTCCGTTAGGAGACAGACAAACTATATAACATTTTTCTGTTAATAAATTGTTAAGTAGTAAGTATATATTGAGTTTCTTACCATTTTCCTTTTTTTGACTATTCATGATAGACTGGAGTTATATAGATTTAATAGGATACATAATGGTAAGCCATTATCATCAAAAGATATTAAAAAGAAATACATAATAATATTAGTTTTTCTATTTTTTGTAGTGATTAATCAAATAAATCAATTTAGCATTAACTATATTCTTTTGTAATGTAGACATAAACTTGTACGATGTTAACGACGGAAGGCTAACTTCTGAAGATTATAATATTTAAGCAAATGATAGGGAGTTAATGGCTGACATGTGTCTTGAACTCACTAGAATGAGTAGTACCATAACTGCAGCTGAAAGACTTGAAGATGACATGTACTCCTTACAATATGAAATGAGATGATTCTTACAACGAATGCAGCTGAATTTTCAAACACAAGAAGAATTATACTCAGTATGTTATTTCTTAGGTGCTTAAATATTTTATTCAATTTTAATCGTCTTAATATTAGTAACTGATTGTCTGTTTGTTATTAACAGAGAGGCAAAGAACCTTCATCTGATTGTCATAATGGAAAAATTATTTCATCTGATCTACACCGTCGATCATCGCAAAGATGTATTTTAGTGGGCCTCACTTTCATTTTTTTTTTTAATTGTGGTGATCGACGGTGGAGATCCGTATGAAATAATTTCTCGTCATAATGAGGGGGAATCTTGTGTAGCGATCATTATTACTTTTTTGCACTTTGGTTAAAGCATTTCAGTTGTATTATTATTATCATTGTAAGATTGTCGGAGGCTTAACTCAAGGGCATTTTTGCACTTTGGTTTTGATGTTTAGGAGATTTACTACTTAGTTCATAGAATTTGTACTTTTATGCTCATTATATACTTTTTTTTTTCTAAGTTGTTGGAGACTAAACTGATTGATTTAAATATGTTTTGATGTATTTGAGTTACCATCACTATTTCAAAAGAATTATGTGTATTTTCTTGGTTTATTGGCTTTCATATTGGGGGCATTTAAGTGCATACCGCCCATTTTTATGTTTTTATATATCTAACACAAACTTTAATTTTTATGCATGTATTGCAAGGTGCAAATGTAAAAAAATCAAATTTAGGTGTTAGGAATATAAATATATAGAATTGAGTTATATGCATGTAAATTTTCTTTCATATATATTTTTGAAATTTTATTGCAGGTTTGTTTAAAATGTGAATGATAATAAAATTAAATAAAATAAAAAAATCCTGAAATTAATAGTTGTCAAAACCCCTGCACAGACCATCACAGTTAAAACTGCAACAAAAGTCATGTAAACTAAAAATCTTCTCTAACAGTTTTAAAAATGTTGTTATGATAACAACTAGAAGCGGTTAAAACTATTGAACAAAAAATAGGAGTTAAAATCGCTGCAAATGTCATCGTCGTCATAAACCTTCCCCGGCAGTTTTAAGAACTCTGCTATATTCCTCTATAGCGCTAACATTTACAGGCGATTAAAACCGCTGCAATGAAAATTACAGTTAAAACCGCTGCAAAATTTATCGTAGCTAAAAATTTTCTCTCATTGTTTTAAAACTGCTGCTAAAAGCTTTTGCCTGTAATGAAAATAACAGAGATTTTTACCGCTTCGATAGCCTTTATAAAATGTAGTAAAAACTTCTTTTTCAGTACTATATAACACATACTTGTATTATATTATTGTAACAAATGTTTAAGAAGAAAAAGTTGTCTAAAACACATCTTGATATTTTATAAAAGATAACTTATATATGATCATTTAATATAAACTTCACTCTATAGAGACGAAGCACTAAAGAATATGTATCATTCATCATGACGACTGAAAGTCGTTACTCAAAACTTAGAGAAAATTTATCTTCTGGAGTCTGCACATAGTCTGTACATGAAGTACAACATGGTTGTAATTTTAAATTTTCTTCCGTACAATCATTTCGTCCTCTATGGCTTTCACATCAAAATTGTTGAATCCAAAAGTGTTTGGGAAACACACCAATGGTATAGAATGTTGTGCAGAGAGACCCAAGAAGAGTGTAGTGGAGAATCACAAGAATGTGTAACCTTTTTTTATGGTTTGGGCCCCCGATTTAGAGGGATATGCCCCAGTTTTACAAAATTACAGGTTAGTCCCTCTATCATTATCTTTTAGAGGGGTTTTTTAGTTATTACAAAGATATTTGAATATAATAAAAATTACAGATTGATGCCAATGGAGAAAAGTTCATCGACCATTCGTCTGACCCTAACTCCGTCGATATTTGATCTGAAACTCAACAATCTACCAATCAACATTAAGGTTGATTGTCATCTAGTGTGAAGTCCTCTAACACGTTCTTACGATTGATTGATCCAAAAGCCTCCTTCGCACACATTAATTTGCTGATCGCTAACATAAATGCCAATTGATCGCATCATTCTTTCGAGCCATCTATTTTGTCTTGAGATTCATGTTGTCACATTTTTTGTGTGCATGTATAGTTCTCATATTCTCTTGCTTCTTGGAAGTTGCAAAGCACACGAGGAAAAGAAAATTTTGTTAACATGTAAGAAATAATTGAAAGTCATTATTGCATAATAATGAACTTTCTTAGATTTTCGTGTTCAGATCACTATAACTAAGCCATGGGATAAAGAAAGTTTGTGCCTTCTCCTTTCTCTCTTACTCCTTGAAATTCTCATCTTTTCCTCTATGTATCTACTACTAATTCTGGTGGAGGGGCATCATCTGTTGATACGGACGCCCTTCTCAAAGTCATGAGTGACTTGCGAGTGAAGGTCTACAAACCAGACATGAAGCAGAAGCCGACAAAAGAAGTCTATGTAGGGGAAATGAGCAAGAAGGGGAAATGAGCAAGAAGTGGGTTTTGCTGAAATGATGAATTGAGGAGCACGAATAGCAAGCCCGACCTTTAGTTTTCCTTGCAGGCTCATTGCAGAAGAAGGTTGTGAGGCAAGCTGGAAACCGTTATGACGTCCTCCTTATAGGACACCCGTCGAAGGAGAGTGCTCCTGCCAGAGGAGAAAGAATGTATGTTCAAGTTATTTGGGGGTTGTAGTTTCCGCAGGAGGTCTTGCAGAGACATGGCTTCGACCAACAAATAGCAGCTTTTCCTCCAAGGGTGGGGGGCTAGAGAAAGCTGGTGAGTATGCTCTTTCTTACACCACTCTGAATGGGGGTGAATTTGGGGTATGTAGCTTGAGTTTTCTTTTGTATCCCTTTTCCTGGTGCAGTTACTGAAGTATTGACTATCGATTCCTTATCGATAGAATGTCAGTCTTGTAGATGATGCGACCGCAGTTGAGCTAATCATCTCAGCTGCATATTATTGATGTCTCTTTGGTTTGTACGTTTGGAAAACAGTTGATTTGCAGTTGTTTCTTGATAAATGATCATTCTACTCTTGTCCGATAATGTTGTTTACAACATAACTATTATAGTGATATATTTGATACTTGAGAAACAAATAACTACTTCAGAACAGTAGAAAAAATAAAATACGCACCTCACTTAAAATTAATTATATAATATGCATTACATGATCTTATATATTTTAATATTTATATTTAATAATTTAAAAAATAATAATAATTTAAATATATAAGAATTATAAATTTATTTATAAATATATTTTTAAGTAATACTATTATAAGTAGTCATATTATATATGTTATATACAATATATTAAATAAACTATTTTTTAAATAAATTTTATATAATAATAATTATTTAATATATAAATTATATATTAAAAAAATTAATATACATTTAATATACACCGCGAAAATGGCAATAACACTGCGATATAACCAATAACACCGCGGAATGACCAATAACACCAAGGAAGTGACAACAACACCGTAGAATAACCAAGTACACCGCATAAATGACAATAACACCGCGTAATAACACCGCCAATAACACCATTGCCGCGAAATCGCGGTAACACCTAAATACAACCCTTAACGGACCCCTTATCTCGCGTAGTTCTTCAAAATGCATTTTTGGGCAATCAACCTTGAGCTTGGTTGTTAACCAATTATTATTTGAAAACAATGCGGAAGCGTAGATCAAACACAAAGATTTGTGTGGTTCGACATTAAGTTGATTCTCATACATCCATAGAGAGGGAGATTCCACCAGCACCGAATGGGAGAAAGTAAAATGACTTGGGGTTACAATTCAGTACTTCCTCTTCATACGTCTCTTTTATACAGGATGACTTAAATAAGTAAATAAGCCTAAAAAATAAAATTATCTCTAATTAAAATAATAACATAAAATGCAACAAATAGAAATAGTAATATTTAATTCAACATGCGCCGATCAAGAATATGAGAAGAAGTAAATAAAAAGGGAACGACTTTTTTCCTGTCATTTTCCTCTGCAATGCAGGCAATATGGCTCCTGGCTATATGACACGTGGCGAGAACAATCAAAATCAAAATGATGGGGCAATTACATACAGGCCCCCCAAAACATTATTATTTACAAATCAAACACGCTTTTTCATCCATTTTTAAAGTTCTCTCAAATATCAAACGTCATGATAAAATCCCAACCCATATTTTCTATTTTTAATCTAAGTTCACATTGATTTGATCATGACACGCATAAATACATCATTTTTATAGTTCAAAAAATCACCTAGGTGCTTAATTTATACATAATAGTGTTTTTTGTACTCTGTATGTAATTATAATTCGCCTTAATATTCTTATCATCAATTTAATTTGTGTAAAAAAAAATAAATTAATAAATTAAATAGATTATGGCAATTTAATTTTTCTCTTATGCACAGAGAGTGGGCTGCTCACCTGCATAGAATTTATAATTGTAAAAAAAGAAATTATTTATGAAATTATGTGGTTTGTATGTATGTAAAAATTGAAGTTTTGGATGTTACATATGTAATATGTAAAAAATGAGTGAAAAATGTGTAAAAATTGAAGTATATGTGTTAGATATGTAATACATAAAAATTGACTGGAATGTATTTAAAAATTTATGTTTAGGCCGCAAGGGATTTCAACCCAATTATTAAGACTTAGTTGCACATGATGAGTATGAACCAAATGTTTAGTGCGATCATGTTGTTGCTTCATCAAGTTTTGTCCCCTACAACATAATGTCCTAGCACATGAAATGTTTTCCTATGCCGACAGAGCTCATTCTCTTAAGAGTGTTCTTGATGATGATAATGCACTGATTAGTGAAACACAAAAATTTTATGACTTATTGAATGTCGTACAACAACATTTATGAGAATGTCGAACTACGCATTCAAAGTTATCAGTTGTGTTAAAAATGTTGAGCATCAAATATGATTATAACATGCCCACAGAATTCGTTTATCAAGTACCAATATTGTTAATGAGACAAACCCTACAAAGAATTTAGTTCCAGATGAACTTGACATAACAAAAAAGTTAATATCAAAGTTAGGGTTATTATCTAAAAAAATAGATTGTTGCATTAATGGTTCTATGCTATATTATAAAATTAATGCAATAGAGACGAAATACATATTTTATAGTGTAGAGAGATTCAATTCATACAAGCATCATTTTTACTTGTCATTTATACCCAAACATTAAAGAATATTCACCTTTATGCGTACAACTCCTCACATAAAATACCAAAGATCGTTGAGATACCAGAACTAGCTTTAAATTGTCTTCCTAATTTTGGTGTTACGCATAATTGGGCGAAACTGAGAATTTTCAGGTATCTTTTATATTTAATGACTAATTTGAATAGACATAATCTCGATGTTATGTACATTAAGAAATTTTTTTTGATAATATATTCAATATTGTGATGGATTTTAAGGGTAAAATAAAAGGTAATGTTAAAGTAAGAATGGAATTTTAGGAGTATTGCAAGTAGAGGGTTTGAATTTCAAGAAAAAAATGTAGGTAAATTAATAAGCTTAACACTACATAGTGTCTAACATTGGATCAATGATGAACAATATATGAATGGATGCAACTCTAAAGTTTTCAAGTGGATATGTGTCAAACATGAGCCACTTCGTTGACTTAGGAACATGTAAGATATACAGTATGAAAAGTCATGATTGTCCCTTTTGTTATAGTGCTCTCAACTAAATGCTATGCTCTGCCAAAGTCAATACTTAATCAATTGCTTGAGATTAGTTTAGTTATTAAGGACTTGTGCGCAAGAATCTAAATGTTGATTCATTGAGAAATATTGAAGTGGGTGTTGCATTAATATTATGCAAGCTTGAGCGAATATTCTATGAAAAATCTACCCACACATATATGCTATGAGGTAATACATGGAGGTTCGATGTAGTACAAATAGATGTATACCTTTGAAAGTTATGCATTATCTATACTAGGAGTTCATTATTGTTATATTTCACATGAGTTCCTGGTTTGACGGGAATGAGACATATAATTATGGTGTTTATGTTATAAGAAACACCAACTTAGATAATGAGATCAATTATTATGTTATACTTGAAGAAGTAGTGTAGTTGCAATATATGAGTTATGTTGTGCACAATGTATATATGTTCAATTGTGAGTTGTTTGATCTTATTCATAATCGAGGAACACAAACAATAAACCCATAATATTATCAATGTTAAAATAAATAGAAGATATGCAAAATTAGATCTATTTATTTTAACACGTCAATCTAGTCTGATTTGTTACATTTGATACCCTAGTAAGAAAATAAATAAAATTTATTGCACTGTCATTATAAAGAATGAATTTATAAGAACAATTGAGATGCAAACTATTATTGAACTCATTTATCAAGAGCAAGGAATATTACATTTTCGTATTCAACTCAAATCTATTAAAGAAATGTTCATCCTGGAAGATATCATGGGGACTTGTGAAGTGGTTTCTCAAACTATGAATTACTATAATGATGATATAAATGAAAATGTTTTAAGTTCATCATCTACTAACTCATCTAATAAAATAAACTAAAAGTGAGATGCATATTTAGATTTTAGTATCTTTATGGTTTTATCTTTTACAATATTGGCTTTCTATTTTTCATATTATCCGTCTTGTGTATTACTGCTTTTACTTTTTAGTATTTTTACATGTAGTTGTCATATTGTCATTACTCTTGTTGTTATTATACTATACTTCTCTTTTAGTTTATTGTTTATACTTTTGTTGTTTAGTGCTAATTTTATTAATGTATTTCTTTCTGTTACAGATGGCTTCTAGTGGTAGTGGAAATCAACCACCTCACCGACTTCCTTGTCATGGCTCTAGAATATAGAAGAACAAAGAAGTTAGATCTCAGTTCTGCTTGACACAACACTAGTGTTATATAGATTAGCAGCACCACCACTACTACACGCTCTCTCGAGGCTTTTGTCCCCGCTTCAATCAAGCATGATGTTTCTTTCCTACTACATGCTCCTACCACTGCAGCCCCTAGGGGTGTAAACGAGCCGAACACAAGCGAGCCCAAACTTAGCTCTTGTTAGGCTCGTTTATATTTTGAGCTCAACAAGTATGTTCGTGTTTTCACAAACAAATAGTCATTTTGACAACCCTAATCACGTAGCCATAAAATGTTAAGGGTTGGGGCAAGATTTAAATATTATTGTTTATATTAAAACATCACTTGAATCTAATTCTTGAATCTAAAACATCACTTGAATCTAATTTAATAATTTTTATTCTATTTTCTTAATCAATACTTCTAATTAATTATAAATCTTTGTAGCTCTGTTGTCAATTAATTTTCTTAAAAATACTATTCATCAATATATATATATAGTATTTCGAGCAAAAACGAACCGAACATGAACAAATAAATCTTTGTTCATGTTTGGCTCCTTAACTTAGCGAACGAGCCCAAAACGAACTGTTCACGAACAACGAGCCGTTTTGACAACCCTAGCAGTCCCTCTCGTACTTTCTATATATTTCGACCACCTCCCACTCAGTTACCATGTCCCTCCTCATACATGCATACAGACATACACATAGAGACCTTCACTTATGTTTTCTTGAAATTGTATCTAATTGACCAGATTGTAATTTTTGTCAACATACGTTTACGAGTTCCGAGCTAAAAAAAAAAAAAATTAATTATTTTACTAATATAAATGGACATTTTTCAAATTTTTTTTGTCACAAGCATCTGATGATTTCAACCTGAAAATTTATTATAATTTTATCAAAAGAAAATAAAAAAATGTGGATGTATTTATTTTTAGTGTAAAAATATAGGTGCCAAAGTTGAATCTTAACTCGGTTTATTATTCGCAATTTTTGCATAAAATTTAGAGGCTGACCGTTGACTTTTGAAATCTTCGGGCCACATTACAAGTATAGCCAAATGGCCACATAGATGTAGAAGCTGACCGTTGACATCCGAAAAATCCGGGCTGGAACTTTTATTTTCTTTTTCTATTTACTTATATTTTATTTGTAATTAAAAAATGATTAATAGAGAATCTATTTTTTAAGGCATTCAAATATTATTTTATCTGTTATAAATACTTTTAAAAATTAAAATTTGTTTTTTAAAAATAAAAATAAAATTTATAAAAATTACACTAATTAAATATGTTTTAAAAATAAAGGTGTAAATGTAAACAAAACAAAAAAAAAAAGAAAGAAAAAAGAAAATAAAATTGATGTAATAAAATTGATGTGGTATCATCAACAGTTGGAAGCTAAAACTTCCAATTTTACAAGATCTACATTGGAGCTGATTTGAATAGACCCTAAATGACTCAAAAATTGACCCAAAATTATTTTTTTTTCCTTCTAATTATGTATGTATGTATATGTGTGTGTGTGTATTATTTTATTTATTTATTTTAAATATAGGGAAGACTTGAGGCTATTATACGAGCTCCGACCATCCTAATGAGTCTAACAATTCAAGTACCACACCCTCCATTAAGGGGGATCGAACTTCAGACCAAAGGGGGCTTACAACTGACAAGCAGATGCCCGACCAACGAATCTAAGTACGCGGCACGCGCGCGCACACACACACACACATATAGATATATATATGTAGTAAATACACATATTATATTGTCTTTGTAATGTCTTCTAGTGAATTGCAATACAATATTGGCACCTTCCATTTGGAGTAATTGTTGGTATTGGCTAGAATAATGAATGACAATTATGAAAATTATTGCTAAGATCAATATTATGCGAATTAATGATTAAAAGGGAGTAAATTATATATTTCTTGAGTGAGGTGTTTATTAAATTGGGTGGGGTTTTGTTGAATAGAGCAAGAGCACATTTTGGAATAAAGTTGGCTAACGATATTCAGATTAAATTTTTTAAGTAAAAATGGACCACAAAATTATTATTTTATTTTAAAATTAGTGTGATGTAAATTGTGATTAATTTTTTATATATTATTTTATCTAAAAATAAATTTAATTACTCTGAGTCTCATTCTAATAAAAAAATTAATAATAATTTATTCTAAAATTGAGCTGACAATTATAAGAAAATGATAGCATCTCCCTTTTTATTTAAAATCGTTTTAAAAATGACCAAGAGAATTAAAATGGAAAGTTTATGTGAAAATTTGGTAATTTAGAAAGCAAATGATATATAAATTTGATTGGATATTAGTTTAATTAGATTGTTGTAATCTATTCATTATGGTTTTATGTTTAAAGATGCATATTTTCAGACTAATAGAATAAAAAATGTCACAAACAATTTGAAAGAATCCTATTTTGAAATGAATTTCTCCACATGAAAACATGGAATCATGAAACTTTGAGTGCCTCTTGATTGAGGCCAACATGTTCCACCACAATTTCAACTTTTTGTGATTTTGGGTGACTTAAAAGTGATTTCAATTAAATCAAATTTAGAACTTTATATATAGAGATAGAGAGAGAGAGAGAGAGAGAGAGAGATTTTGCCAAGTGTAAAATTTTGCATAAGATTTTGAAAAAACATGTGTCACATGTAACATATTAGGATCATAGATTTAGAACTTACCTAATTAACTCACTCACTTTGATTGTGGCTTCAAAATTGAAACCTGCAAATGTTCTGTAGTACTTGGATAGCAATCAACCAACTAAATTTATCCACCTTAAAAAAATTTATCAAAAGTTTCTATGTAATGTAGGTATTCTATATGATTTTAGTCATTTATGTTATGTATGGAGGTTGATTTGGAGAGCAGCATGTATGGACGGAGAGCCTGAAGCTTAAGCATCGGGTTGTGGGTGCTTAACCGCCCATTGGGCACAAACAGAGCACTCGACACATAAGAGGCCAAATATGTGTCTGGGTGTGGGTGCATATGCACCCAGATCCCCCAAAGAAACTTTCTCCTTTGGTTAGTTACAACTTAGAGGACACCCAAGAACATATATCTGTCATCCCAAGCTATGTACACCTTAAGTCTACTTGATTATGAAGATTGTTGACCCAACATAACTGGAGGCTCCTTGTCAGCAATCTATGATTTACATCGTCCAAGGAAGTCTCGGTGGCCCTAAAGTCAAAGAAAGAAAACTTTAGTTCCTATGACCCTAAACAAGTAGAGCTCAAAGGGATGGGGCTTATGCTTGCCAAGAAAAATAATAGAGCTGGCACTGGAAATAAGAGAAAAGGAAGTTCAATTATAAAGTTGGAAAATGCTCTGCACAATGGACTTATTCTCCTTCTGGGTCTGGGATGCCTCTAACACCCTAGTTGTACCATGCAGTCTCCTGGGTAAAAATTTATGCTTTGACAAGTCAGGTATGGAGAATTCGGGGACTTCTCCTCGATTTTATGCATATGGTGCAATTGTCTACCACAATCCTTTGGCATGAATGAGGGATATGTCCATGCATGATGCCCATTTTAAAATCGGTCACAAGAACATGTAGAAAAGTAACGTACGAGTTTTGAAAAATCTAAATTATTTTAATCCTTAATCTTAATCTTTAATTATTAAAATTTTGTAGAAAATTTAGACTATTAGGGCCCTTAATGAGTCTAGATTATTTTTTGTGATCAATCCCAAACAAATAACAAACAGAAAGAAACATTAAAAATAAAACAATCACGAAACTAAAAAAAAATCAAGGCAAACCAAGCAAAATGTAAGAACATGCCGGAAACGCTAGGTCGTCAACATCTCCAAGGAAAACATTAAAAGTGGTCGGACTCCGCATAAACATGTTTGGTCCTAATTCTATAGAAGAGTATAAATTCAAAATTAAAGTACGGGACACGAGCTGATGCTTCTGGTCTCCGTCACGTAATTCAATGCATCATCTGCCTCGAAATCCATGCCCATACCATATTTCTGCTATTTACTCGATCATGGACTCTATCAAATTCATGATGAATGAAAAATAAATGACTCAACCTGTAAAAAAATATTAGCGCGGGTTATCTCATGCAACGCATATGAGCCATGTCTGACGGAGGAGCTTATAGCAGCACATACAAGAAAAAGTTAGTATAATTCATGACTTTGCTCCTCCCTTATTAACCATGTGTGTATATTTAGGCACGGCTCCCTACAAGAAAATCGCTCTTAATATACTATTGTGCATGTCCACACTCAGTAAACACACAAAAACACAAGCAAAGTGATGCCTGACCAGCGCAACAAAACCAACAAAGAACAATAGTCAGACATCGAAAAGGACTACCAAGCACCATAATCCTAGCCTAACACACCATCTAACAAAAGTGTCTTAACCATCATCTAAGTGCTCATGATATAGTCTTCGGGCATCTATGACTTTAATGGGGTCGTCACTCCAGTCCGTTCTGAATATGCAAGGGATCTAAATAATATCACCCCTAATTTTTTATATGATGTGAAATATTTGGTTGTTGTAGATGTAAAAAAAAGGAAATTAAAGTTTAGATGTTAGATATATAAACATATAAAAAATTAGGTGATATGTACTTAAATGCTCCAAGATGAAAATGATATTGCTATAATTTAGCATGCCGGCTATCCAATCCGGATCATTTTTTTTTTTTTTGGCCTACCATAAACATTAAATAATATATAGTTGACTACCAAACAAAAAGCTTTTTAATTTCTTCCGAAAATAAAAAAAAATAAATAAAGTAATATAAATCAAACAAGGTAAATAAAGTATTTACTTCACAAGCCATTTCGTGAAGCATCTTGGACAAAAAAAAATTGCACATAAAAAAAGAAATAATATAGATAGTAAAAAAGGAAGATATTTTAAGAAAGAAAAATTTAGAAGATCTTTGGAAACCTAATGAGGAAGCAATATTCACTCTCATAACTTTAATACTTCAAAACACCCTAAAAGAAAGATATTTTGTCCCTCATTCGCTCACTTTAGATGGTACGAAGATACAATCTTAGTCATAGTGATGATGTTATGGGATGCTAATTCAGTATATTGGAAAACAAAAATTTATCGAAGGATTACTGAATCTGTTTGTAGAAAAGATAAAGAGAAGCCTTCGGAACACCCATACAGGTGATATTCTATATGAAATATTTAAATACAACAATCCTATAAATATATGTTTCAAAATTGGTCTGGAGTTTTGTGTTGATGTCAGACTTAATAATCAGCTCAGAAAAGAAAGATTTAGTGAGAGAAAACATTTAGGAGAAATTTTGTGAACAATTTGCTTGTGATATTCCTAAGTTGCTCCATCAAGAGGATAATTCTCAAGAAAAAAAAATAGAAAAAAAAATCCTTTAAACTTATAACCTATTATAATGAACTCAATTATCCAAAAAGAAAAAGTTAATGGCTAGGGCTATAAATGAATTGATGCACACGTTGAATAATTCCAACTCAGCTTAATTAATACTCGTTCAAATTTGTTCAAATTAATAAATAAATAAGTTCGAACCTTTTTAAAAGCATGAAGGTTAAATTAACCAATCTTAGCACAATCCAAATCATTAATTTATGTTCACTAACAAACAAATTTATTTTTTTACATTTAACTTACTAAATGCTCTATAGTAAATTCGATGATCGCATGTATCATATATGTTATATTTTTTAAATAAAATAATATTAATTAAAACTAGTTTAATTATATACTTAATAGTAGTATATAATTGTTTAATATTAATAATCATTATAGTTTAATACTAATTATTCTTTCTTCTTTTATGTTAATGAAATAGTTTGTTAGTGCTTATTAGTATTATTTCATTATAAAAAAAAGTTTAATTAAGACTTTTTATTATCTTATTTAATGGATGCAAACTGATTAGATAATGGTTTAGAATTTATTCAATTGCTTATTTATTTAAATTTATAAAATTATTTGATAATGATTCTATATAAAAAGCCAAAATATTTATTCAAATTTTAGCTTGTTTATTAATTCATTGAAGTACTCATGCAACTAATAAAACCAAAATAATTTTTAAAAATTTTAATTTAAAAATTTTAATCAAACTAAGTATGAATACATACATGAAAACTTGGCTAGAGCTTGATCCGAATATCAATAGCTTATAATGTAGCCGAGGCTTTTCGGCTTGGCTCGGTTCGATTATAGCCGATTTTATTGATTTAAATACATATATGAAAACTATTGGTAGCTGGCGGCAGCACCATAGAGAGACTACTAGCTAGCAACAATGAATAAGCTATAATAAACACAATGGAAGCTATCATGATGCAACATTTGGAATAATTAGCCGATTTTCTTGATTTTAAAATTAGTTTAATTATTTATTTATTGGTAATATATATTTTTTATTATCAATATTTATTATAATTTAGTATTGATGCGTGCTAGCAAATTCGCAGAGGTAGAGTAACGGACTATGGTCTTAACATTATATGAAAGTTTAGCACACAGAGATGAAAGAGAAACAAGCGGTGATGACCCAATAAGTTTTTACGTGAAAAACCCGTAAGGACAAAAACCACGGGGTAAGGCCTAGTTGCGGAAATTCACTATTGATTGCTGATTACAGAAATCATTTGTCCCACAGAACAAAAAATGTAAATATATTTTTCATATTACAACGTCAACTGACGGCTTTTAATTGATGGTGATCGATGGTGGTTAGTGGTGATCGATGACAGTTAGCAGAGGTCGATGACGGTCGATGGTGGCGGTGGTCTTCGGAGGTCGGCGACAGTCATTGGTAGTCAGTAGTGGTCGACGACGGTCGGCGGTGATCAACGACGAAGATCGGCGGGGGGCGCCGACGATCCACACT
>NW_018165471.1:0-46102 GCF_001263595.1 Phalaenopsis equestris | reverse complement strand
GGTCGACGACGGTCGGCGGTTATCAACGACGAAGATCGGCGGTGATCGACGACGATCAACAATGATGCTAAGCTGCAGCTTCTCCTCAATGTCTTTGGCTCTCTCTTTAGACTTTAGCCCCCCCTCCCCCACTCATGTGAGGCGTGGGGGTCTACTTATAGTGTTATGGGTATAATTAATGCAGGAATATCAACTATTTTGATCGGACGGTCTAGAGAGTTTCCCTCAATCTTGCAGCTTTTAATGGACATTTGAGTGCCTTAATGAAATGACGGATTTAAGTGATCTTAAGCTCGTTGGATTTTTCTTGTCGAGAAACTCAATTCGAGTATAAGCTTGCTAGTGTCGATATCTGTTTGACCTTCCAAATGTGTCTGAAAATCTTCTAAGAGTTGTTTAATGACTTGATATGAGCTTGATTTAACTTGAATTGGGCTAATTTTTATATCATTAGGTCTGTCTCATTAAGCCTGTCAGTTTGACTTTAAGTTTGCTGAAATCAAAATTCTGTATGAATTTTTATCAAAATTTGAATGTTTCTTATTCAAAATATCATCTTTGGATCCGTTTCATGTCTCTAGAATCGTGTCAGATGATGAAATTTTATTGATATAGTATCAAGTATATATAATTCCTTCTTATTTTTTCTATTTCAATGATATATTTTGAACTTATTTATTCTATTTAATCATAAAAAAATACCTACTATAAACTATTATTATCTTGTCTAAATAGCATAAACTAATTATTAAATAATAATTTAAAATTTTCTTAATTACTAATTTGTTAAACTTCATAAAAAATATTTAGTAATAATTTTATATAAAAAATTTAAATACTCATTCAAATTTAAATTTAACCATCAATTCGTTGAAGTATTCATTTTCTAAAAAAATTTAATCATTCAACATAAACAAATCAAATACATGTCATTTTCTAAAAATTTTAATCAAATAAAAAATAAAAATATATATGAGAATTTAGCTCCAACTAGATTTAAATATCAATAACTTATAATCTAAAAAAGCCAAATCCAGTCTGGTTCAGGATATATTCGGCATGGCTGGATTATAGTCCTATTGGTGGCTAGTGCCGGCAAGATCAAGGGGCTACGGAAAAAAAAAATTGGCCCGAAATCAAAACCAAAAAACAAAAAAAAAAAAAAGTTTTCTGAAGCTTTCGTTCCCATCACAATAGTAATGTCTAAGATATTCACATATATAAAATTTTGTCTAAATTCGGTGAAATTTCATATACAATAGTAATGTACAAAGAGTAGAAACTTATCAAATTAGTATGAACACTAAGTATATATACATATATATGTATAAGGTCTCTCAATAAAAGTGATTTTCAGGAGGAGAAGTGTGGGAAGTAATGGAATACCAGAATTTCAGAGAAGGATTCAGGGAAAGTGAAGCCTTTCATTCTTCATTTTTGCGCCTGGGATTCTTCAGCTTCTCCAGGTCCTGAAAAAATCAGCAAAATCATCAGTGTTGAAGTAACAATAACCAATAAGAAAAGTGGTGGTGAGAGGAAGAAGGTTGTGAGGCAATGGTAATAGAGAGCCTAACTTTTGCTTGCTAATTAACAATTAAAAGCTGTAAACCAAAGCTGAAAACAATGAGTTCAATTAATCTAGAATGACAATGTAGATTATCATATAATGAAAATGAAGGAGAAAATGTGAAAATGGTCCTCTGAATCTTTACAGGGAGTCATTTTTAGGAATCCTCCATCCCCGTTCATTACTATAGAGAACCAAACGAAATGTCAATCCAGCCTCATTTCAATCCACAATAGTTTAATCGACCAATCTTACTGATACATATTTTGCGCAACACTTTGGAATAATGATTCAATAAAATTTACTTTCTAGTCATCATGATATTCTTCGAGTGCATCCATCAAAGTCTAAGCCACCATAAGCTCTTTAAAATCAAAAAAAATCTTCTTACCTCAACATCTCTGTTACATTTTTTTTATCATATAGTAATTTTTAGACTATACTTCTAATGTTACCCATCATCCTATCATTTCATTTTTCTCACTTAAATTGGTAATCAGCAATTTCTTCATTGCCTAACACTTAGATACATAAAATAAATACTATAATGATTTTCTATACTTTATAATGATTTCATGAATTTTATCTTTACATCATCATGATATTGTAACATTGCATAAAAATTGGCATAGCTATCATAAGCTCCTAGCATTAAGGATAGTCTTCCCCTCCAGGCATTCCATCTACATCTCTTTTATAATATAATGCTTAGTTATACCACGCATCATCTTGACATTTTATTTGTCAATCAACTTGACAATCAACAAGTTATTTATTGCCCGACATTTAGATAGATGCTATAGCTAGTACAATGATTCCATAGAATTTACCTTTCAAGTTATCATAATATTCTATTCTTGCATTATCAGTAATGCCTAAGCCGTCACAAGCTCTTAGTATCAAGAATGGTCACAATGAATTGACATCTCCTCGCCACATCTCTTCTAAAATATCTTCACCTTTCATTGTATCCTTCTAATATTTCCACAAATAATCTTAAAATTTCAATTTTGTCAGGCAATTTACCGAACAAGGTCATCATTTCTCAACAATTAGATACATAGCATTGCCAATATAATGTTTTTATCAAATTTATCTTTAAGTCAACATGATAATTTATCATTACATGATACTCTCAAAACAGATATGTTTATTAAAAACTCAAATTTCTCTCCCTATAAATTAAACCTATCATGCTATGATAATTTAGAACAAATACCTAATAAAATTTATCAATTTCACATCTACTAAAATAATATGCCATGTGCTCAACTTTTATTCTACTAATTCTAAAACTCACATGATTTAATAAAAGTTTGCTACACTATTCTAGCATTTCACTACAAAAGATGTCTTACAATAACGAGTGCATGGATAAGACACAAACATTTAACTTTAATATCTCTTGTATATGTTATCATCATCACAATTATCATCATTATTAGCCTTACCACAATTATTTGGGTTGGTTTTACAAATCCTCTTACATTTTATTTTTTATGAGTGAAGTTTGAGGTATTCAACCTATTCATTTTAAAAAAGTTTGTACTTAAACTGATATTTTTTGTTGATCATACTTTTTTCGCTAAACCATTGTCAATTTATATACTTTTTTTTACAATCATTTATTATACATGTCTAAGGCACCAAAGTCTATTTAATCACATTATTTTAATTAAATGTCATTACAACCATTACTCAAATATAATCATCCATTAACTCATCATTCTTAAATTTCCAATACATCTATACTAATATTTTTATTCATTAAACTTAACTATCAACAACTATTTTATGCCCAACAACCAATCCAAACAACATCAGCTTAATTATATAGGCTTTTAAAATTTATCTTAAAAAATTCATAATATTTTGAATAATACATATTTCTTCATTTTAATCATTGAACATTGGCTCTTAAAAAGCTTCCCATTTATATTCTCACTTTTTTATAAAAATATATAAGTTCATTTAACATATCATATTTATGCACAATTTTAACTTCTAATAAAATTAATTGATAATTATTCAAGTCGCATGCCCTAAATTACATATTAAATATTCAATCATCATTACATACATTTTAAGATTTGTGCTAAATTTTTACATATTTCAACAAGTATCTCAAAATATATAACTAGTAAAAAGAATATAACACAAAAACCTAAGCATATAACCAATATAAGGAAAATATAGATTTAATGTTGATCAATGATACAATTATCCTACTATAATTGATAACTCATGAATTACTCTACAACTATTGATATTAGTCAATACTCCATACATTTTTAATAAACACTTCTAAATACTTCAACATAACTTGGACAGACATTTCATTTCAAATATACACCTAATTGATTTTGATGAGATTATTATATAATTTCGTAAAATAACAAAATAAATAGTAAAGGCATCACTTTATTATTTATACTTTGTGATTTATTATCTAAACTTAAAAAATCACTTCAATAAAAGATCATCCTAACATAAAATAAAATTATATATATATCCCCGTAGCAAAATGTATTGAAAGACAATTTTCCTCATTTCATACTTCAACACCTTATTATGAGGCAATTACACTCGAGCACTGCGCTATAAATATTCTTTGAAAGCATGTTCATATCCAATATAAAAAAAAAGACTTATTATTGAGCCTTCATTTAATTATATTATAAATACCAATCAGTTCTCTATCACACAAAGCACTAATTAATTTAATATAGATTTAACAAAATTCTTCAATGATGCACTTCAAATCAATTCTCATGCTTTACTCAAGATCAGTAAAAATTATATGTTGCTCATAATAATTTTCTATTAATAATCTTAATAAAAACAGGGTTGTACTCAAGCCAATATGTTGTGGATTGAACTTAGCTTGGTCACATTATAAGTTTATATTCAGCCCAAGCTCAAACTGAGCTTTCACAAATATGATCATACTAGCAAGTTTAAATTTTAATAAATGTATTTCGCACGTACTTGATTTGTTCATGTTGATTAAATGAGTACTTCAAAGAGTTAATAAACAAACTAAAAATTTTAATGAGTACCAGCATTTAATATTATTAACAAATAATTTTACAAAACTAGTTTATGCTAATTAAATATATGAAAATATATAAGTTGAAAGCACATTTTTCTTGCAATCAAATAATAAGTGCTAACAAACTAGCAAATTGAAATAAATAAATAAGAAAGAATTCTATTCAATTAATATCCACATTTAGATAAAGTTATAATATATTACTATTAAATATATAATTAAATAAGTTCAAATTAAATAAATTTTATTTAGCTAATATATCAGCTAATCAAAAAACATTTAACAAATTACATATTGAACAACAAACAAGTTTGTTCGTGAATGTAAATAAATGAGTTGGACTATGTTTAAAATTTGGTTCATTTAACCTTACATTTTTTAATAAAATATTCAAACTAATTATTTACTAATTTGAACCAACTTAGTTAAGTTTGAGTTTTTTATCAAGTTAAATGGTTCATTTAAAGCCCTAACCACAAATATCACTTCCATGATAAATCTTCCTCTCATGGATAATATAATCTTTGTTATGTTAGCAACCTATCTTACAAGATCAACAATTTTCATCTTTCATACTTAACCGCATTTAGCTTAAAACAATTATTCCTTTTGATTATTTTCTTTATGCTTTTAAAATATACTTTCATAATTACTACATATTATTTGGTCAAACTCTCTCTAAGAATCCCCTTACATTCTTTTACAAAAAATAATAAAAAAATACTAATAAAAATCCCTCAAAGTAAAAAAAAAAAAACCATACCATTTTTAATTTAGTAGCTCCACACTTTCTATAAATAATTAAAGATCTTAGATTCTTAAAATATATGCTTGTTATTGCAAGATCAAAAGCTAATATGAAAATAAACTTCTAATACATTTGTATCACATATTTTATGCCTATTATGAATCCTCCCATAGCATATTTGAAGAAAGTCATCTTAAGGTCTAAGATTTCCTAAACCAAATCTAAAATGAAATATACAAAATCACACACAAGGTAAAATAACAACTTTAAATCCTTCTCGTTTCTCCTTTGTTTTGCCTTAAATCCAAGATGTTAGAAGATAAATTTACAATATTTAGAGAGCTAAAGCACACAAAGAGAGGATGGGACGAAGGGACAGATGGTGGTCACCTTTCTCAATGATTACAGATAGGAGAGAAGCAAAAGAAAAAAAAAATATGAGAGTTTTGGAGGTGTTCGTACGTCTCCCGTCATTGTCATCCGAGCTAGCTTTAGTCTTGATTGTATCACGAGGGTTTCGATTACGAGAAGTGGAATGGGGAAGTAGGCGATGGGTTCAGGAATTGTAAGTGAGAGTTTCAAGTAGGAGAGGGAAAGATGAAGATGGTTTTGAGATTTAAATTATTTTTATTTAATTTTATTTCAATTAATTTATTTATGTAAAAATTAATTATAAAATATATAAATCATAATTATATAGATTGTAGACACGATAAGTAACGACTTCGTGATCAATTAACAAAAATAAATTACATATTAAAATTAAGTTACTTAATAAAAGTCTAATTAATTATTAACTAATCAATTATTAATTACTAAATGTTAAATTATTACTTAATGATTAATTATTTTAACAAATTATTTTATTAATGATTAATCAGTTTAGTAAATAATTATTTATTGATAATTATAATCTGAAATAAAAAATTTAAAAAAATTTAAAAAGACTTAAAAATTACATTATTAATATATAACAATACTGAATTCAAATTTCAACATACTTAAATCCTAAAATATGTTGTCAAACTATTTCATAGAATTTAATTGAATTGAACATCTATAATACCAAACAGTTTTCAGAATTATAGATCCTACTCGCACCCAAATAACCCATTTGTATCTCGAGCCCATGAAGCTCCACACCTAAACTTTCTAGATCTATTTTTAGCCCCACCTCCACACTTTGACATTTACCATTATCTACTCTTATATATGATCCTCAATCTGCACGTTCAATTTCATGGCCCCCCATTTACTAGAGCCCTTTGTCGAAACTGCTTGTCACCATATGCACATCTATACCGATGCATTCCCCACGATCCACTTCTTACCGCCTTAACTTGCCTCTGCTCAATAAGGCCCTTCATCCTTTTTGTAAGCTAAAAAAACCTTCGTAGTAACTAAACCATGGACCACCATTGAATCCCCATCACACATTCTTAAATGCTGCCAATAGCATTTGATCTTGCTATCAATCTAAGTACTCTTTGTTAATCTATTATGCCTAACTCTACATATTAACAATGAAAAATTATTTGTATTTAACTTTGTTTATTTGCTAGATTATTTTGAAATTTTGCTTCATGATCTACATTAATCAAAAGAGGAGAGAAAGACCTTTTCTAAGGAATGGGCATTAACAACGCGGAAACACAAGAGTGTGCAAATTATAGAGGAATTAAGTTGATGTGTCATACTTTAAAATTATGGGAGAGGGTAATTGAACAATGTTAAGACTTGATACAAAGATTTCTTATAATCAATTTGGATTTATGTCGGACAGGTCTACTATCGAAGCTATACATTTATTGAGAAATTTGATGAAGAATTTGATGAAGAAGAAGTACAGAGAGAGTAAGAAGGATCTACATATGATTTTTATTGATTTGGAAAAAGCTTACGATAAGGTTCCAGGAAAAGTCCTTTGGAGAGTTCTAGAGAGGAAAGATGTTGCTATGACTTATATTCAAGCCATTAAAACATGTATACTAAAGATGTTACCTGTGTTCGAACAGATAGAGGATTGACCAAGTATTTTCCTATTTGAGTTGGATAACATCAAGGAACTTTTGCTTTAGTTATGGATGCTCTTACTGGACATTTACAGGAGTATGTATCTTGGTGTATATTTTTCAGTGATGATCTTCTTCTTGTGGATAAGACTAGAAAAAGAGTTCAGGAAAAACTTGAATTATGCAGGTCTACATTGGAGTCTAAATACCTTCATTTGAGTAGATCTAAATTGAATACATAGAATATTATTTTAGTATTAGCTCTAGCGGCAGAGTTGTAACTATGGGTGATCAAATCATTAATAAGTGTGAACGTTTTAGATATCTTAGATCTATTGTTCAAAGTGATAGCGATATAGATGGGGATGTTATTAACAGAATTCAAGTTAGTTGATTGAAGTTGAGGAATGCATCGTGCTTATTGTATGATAGAAAAGTAGCGTTTAGACTTAAAGGAAAATTTTATAAGATGTTTGTAAGACCTGCAATGCTCTATGACACAGAATATTGGCCTTTAAAAGAGAAGCATAAAACAAAGATAAGTGTTGCTGAGATGAGAATGCTCAGCTAGATGAGTGGCTTGACACTTAAGAGACAAAATGCGAAATGAATATATCTGTGATAGGGTTGGTGTAGCTCCAGTGACGGACAAGATTTGAGAAAGTCATCTTAGATGGTTTGGTCAAATTAAACATTGATCATCTAATGATTTTGTTAGGAGAGTAGATGTTTTAGAATCGAATTATGTTAAGAAAGGCAGAGATAGACCTAAAAAGACTTGTGGAGATTGTACAAAAAAATGATTTTTAATGTATTAGAATTAAATAAAAATATGACACTTGATAGGAAGAAATGGAGAAAAAGGATTCATGTAGTCGACACCACTTCGAGGGATAAAAGATTGTTGTTGTTGTAGTTGTTGGACAATTTCACCTGCTTTGCATTACATAACTACTTTGGAAAGAACTAAAAAAGATCATAAAACAGCTCAACACTCGATATGCTAATTAGTATTGAAAGTTATATTAGAAAATAATTTATTCCTATGAGAAGTTATGAAGAATAAATTATTTTTTTTATATTAGGAGTTGTTTCCTTTCCTATTTTATATTTATTTCTTTGAATTGGATTTATTTTGTTTCTTATTTTATGTTCTTTCCTTTATCTCCAAAATAATTAATATGAATTGATTAATTGGAGATATTAAGAGTTGTAGCTTTCTTTATATATTATTTTCTTTTATTGTCTTTCCAATTATACGATTTCCTATTGTAAGATTCATGTAAGAGTTATTTATAATCTCTTTCATATCAATTAAAAAATTCTAATTTATTCCGCATTATTCTTAATTTCAAAGTTGGAATCAGAGCCAAATTTCCTACCCTACTCGTCGGTCCTCCCTTCCTGTCATTCTCCCTGCAAGAAGGGAGGGATGCTTTCTCTCCCCAAGCTCTTTTATGCCAGCCATAAAATTTTTTCGTTGGATTGGTTATTTATTTAATTTGTCATGCTATTCTTTATAAGATTGGTTTCTGAAGGTTGTAGAACTCATTATCAGCGACCGTTCCCTTCTCCTCCTCCTATAATCCCCTTCTCATGGAAGTGGATGTCTCCATCCTCTAAGTTGTTTATCTAGTTTGAATGATCCGAAGTAGCCAAGGAATCAAGCAAGAATGGAAGGATTTAGGTCTGTGGATTCTCTGTTTACTGCATTTGATCGGGAATTGTGTGTCTTATTTGTTGAATTGGAGATGGGTTCACTGAATACAAAGCGTGGAGGGAACCTTTTGGTTTTTTTTTTATTATTATTGTTCTTAATTCATTCGTTAGGCTTACTAGAGCAAAAAAAGTGGAAATTGGGAAGAACATATCTTTGTCATTTAATGATCTTGAGGCCAATTTTGCTCCATCAGCTAAAGGATCTGGTGAATGTGGGACCTTATATTTGGTTGATCCTTTTACTGCCTGCACTAGCTTGAAGAATAAAGCAGTTGAAGGCCAGCTTTCTCTGTTTGTGCTAATTATAAGAGGGAGATGCGCATCTGATGATAAAATTAGAAATGCATTGTGCAATGGTTGGCGTCCATCCGTCATTGGAGTTATCCCATATGTCGATCTCAACTTTGATGTAAGGAATGGTTAGTTGCATGAACTTGCTAATGATGAAGACTTGTTGTTCGATCAATGAGGCAAAGCATTTATGGGATGATGACAGCACTTTAGCTTCAAGTAAGCATTGTGAGTTGGACCTTCCTTCCGAGTTTTTTTATTCAACAAGTTCTTCTCTGGAGCTTTTTCAGCCGCAGGCCCTCCAGAATCTTTCCTGCAACAGACATTTCTCCATAATTTTTTTCCTGCAACAAGCCCTTCGGAGTCTTTCCTTTGGATATTTTCCTGCATCAATCCCTCTTTACTGTACAAGACCCTCCTCCGGAGCATTTCCTATATCAGGCCTTCCTTCAGAACTTTTTTTTTGCATCAGGTCCTCCACCGGAATACTTCCTGCAGCAGGCCCTCCTCCGGAGCTTTCTCTGCAATAGGTCCTCCATTGGAATACTTCCTGCAACAAACCCTCCTCCGGAGCCTTTTTTTGTATCAAGACATCCTTTAGAAATTTAACTTAAGAGTAAATTTGATTAAATTAATTTGATTTAGATGATTTAATTTAAATTAAGAGTAAATTTGATTTAGATATTTATAGTCACATATAAAAACCATTCAAATAATTTTAACAATCATTTGAGATAATTTTTATGTAAAATTCTTCAATTTAACTTTTCATGCATGAGTAGTGTTTTCTCACTAACCCTAAAATTATCATTTTCTCCACAGGCTAGTCCATCGATCCAAATTATATTTTATAAGCTGTATAGTATTTATAATCATATATAAGGAGTATGCAAAGTAGTTTGGTGGTCACTAGACATCGTTTTTATGTAAGGTTGTGCACTTAGAATTTTCATGCATGATTTTTCAGCACGAATTTTACCATTGCGTTTGTAACATTGAAATCTTCTAAATGAGCCTCTATACACCAAAATCCAATTTTGTTTGGAGGCCCTTCTAGTTGAAAATAATTTATAGAGAAAATAGTAATAATTTTGATAATAAGAAGGGTAATTTGGCTATAGTTAAATCAAAATGACCTCAAAACAAGTTCACATATCAACTAAAACTGTTATAAATTTAAAAATACGTAACATGGTCTAATAAAATCTACAAAAAATGGCATCAAAACAAGTTCAGATATCAACTAAAACTGTTATAAATTTAAAAATACGTAAGATGGTCTAATAAAATCTACAAAAAATGACCTCAAAACAAGTTCAGATATCAACTAAAACTGTTATAAATTTAAAAATACGTAACATGGTCTAATAAAATCTACAAAAAACTCAAACTCAAGATCCATAAATTTTCTCTCTTGGGATTTGGGCCCACTTTAAGCCTTGAAATGGAGCTTGTTATAATCAAAACCACTTGTACTACCAAATTCCTTCTATTTTTCTCTACCCAATGAGCCCACATAATTTTTTCCTATATCAGGCCCTTCTCCGGAGTTTTTTCCCGCAACAGGTCCTGCAACAAAATTTTTCGTGTCGCATGCATTTCTTCGAAGCCTTTCCTGTATAAAGCTCTCCTCAGGAACTTTCTCCTGCATTAGGCCCTACTCTGGAATCTTTTCTGTAGCAGACCCTACTCCAAAGCTTTTTCTGCAACAAGGCCTACCTCTGGAGCTTTTCATTTTTTCTACAGGTCATACTCTGCAACCTTTTTTGCAGGTTGTCCACTTCCCTACAAAATTCCCTACAAATTACATGTATGAGTCTTCTGCTTACCTACAGACACAGTAAGAACTGCATTCAAAGACAGTTGCAATAAACTAGAAATCATTTTTTTTATACAGGTTGTATACTTTCCTGCAAACTCCCCTGCAGCATTACCTGTAAGAGCTTTCTGCCTACTTACAGACTGTAGAAACTGCAGTCAAAGACAACCACAATTATCAACTTTCCTGCAAACTCCCCTGCAGAATTACTTGTAGGAACATTCTGCTTACCTACAGACACTGTAGGAACTGTAGTTATAGACAACCGCAGTTATCTACTTCCTTGCAATCTCCTTTGCAACATTATCTGTAGGAGTCTTCCGTCTACCTGCAGACACAGCAGAAACTGCAGTCAAAGACAATTGCAGTACAGAATGAAGACTTCAAGTTCTGCCCACAGTTTCTTCCTCACCCATTGTTTGATGTTTTCAAATCCAAGTTGAACATGGTTTTCAACTATATTTCAACTTGAGGAGTGTTGGAAGTTATATTATGAAATAAATTAATAATGTGAGAAGTTATGAGGAATAAATTATTTGCTTAGATTATGAGTTATTTTCTTTCCTATTTATATTTATTTCCTTGGATTGTATTTATTTCATTTCCTATTTTATGTTGTTTACTTTATCTCCAAAATAATAAATATGAATTGATTAGTTAAATATATTAAAAGTTATAGTTTTTTTTTTAATATTATTTCCTTTTTATTGTCTTTTCTATTGTAGGATTCATGTAAGGGTTATTTATAACCTCTTTCATATCAATGAAAAAATTCTACTTTATTCCGCATTATTCTGAATTTCAATAATTAACAATTACTGAAGAACAAGGAAAGTGATCAACTCCTTGCAAAGAAAATTTGACGTCAACAAATTAAGACAAAAAAAGCATTTCTGTTATTTTTATTAGTTTAACAAGATTCGTGAACATTTCTAGGTGTAAGATACATCTTTCTTCAACTCTTTAAGAGAAAAGTATTCTCGACTTAGAGGGGATTGATCGAACACAAGAAATTAAGATTAGATAATTATAGGGATGAATTTGAATAATTTAGGATTAGATATAAATTTAAATAATTAATCTTATCCAGGAGCATTATTCTTTACAACCATAATACTCCATTCCTCACTCATTACTTCAAACTACAATATAAAATGGAACCCAAGTGGCAAAGGGAAGCAATTTCGCATTACCATTCTACTAAAACCATTATGTCCATTTAAGTCACCACGACTAAATATAAATAGTATTTTCTCTCAGAAGTATCATTTATTTGGGTTGTCTTCTAATCCAACGTAATGAATATAAACACTAGCCACATTCTAATGTCACGCCTAAACCCAATGTAGATGCTATTATAGCAGACCGCACAAAATTAGGTGCAGTAAATGAGAACTCAGATTCCTTCATTCGATAAATAGTAGGCATATCAGTTATAATAAGTTCTCATAAAAAAACATGGTCAATTAAAACAGGACTAATTCCATTTCATACATACAAAGCACAAAGCCAATTAAAAAATTAGAATAATAAAAATGCATAATATAAGATTACATTTACAAAATTGTAGAGTTAACAATCTAAAAGATCAAAATACAACATCTAAGTTAGTGCACAACAAAAATCATTTTTGTCATATTTCAGAGCGCTCAGATTGTGAATGCATTTACATTATGCTGTATTGTAAAATGCATGGAATAATTCACAATTAATATGGTAGATTTCATAATTTAGTACCATAGAGATACAGTATTAAACCAAATGAAGGTAAAAGAAAGTAATACGACAGTAAATACAGAAGGTCAATAGTGGAACACAAGCGCATATCATTCATTCATGTTATACACACACTCACCGAAATGCAAATCACCATGCCACTCACGAACATCATACCAATTACCATGTGAAAAACTTAATCATGTTCTTATGATCAGGGAAGCAGTGAGTAGCCATGAAATAACATGAAAGTTCATATAAAGGATATGGTCAACAGAGACAGAGTTATATGAAACAATGTCGAGGACACCAGGCACACCAACTTGAAATATGAATGATCATATATGCGTTCCAACATACAATTTGTATGATGCATGTAGCACATCATGTAATAGAACCATAAGGAACCATAAATCTAATACTTAAAGATACATATAGGAGTTTGTACATAATAACCTAGAATGTCATCCACAAACATGCAAAGCATGCAGGACCGCATATGGAACAGTAATGAGAGCATAAAAAAGAGAAGATAGTGAGAGCATAAACAGAAAATCCATGGCAGCTAATTAAGGGTGGCCTTGAACTTTATATCGGCAAGGTGATTTCCAAATTCCAGACGGCAGTGGGAGTAGACTTGAAAGTGTAAGGGCTATCAAGGATGTTTTGCATGGTTTTCACGCTCTCCCTTAAACAGGGAATATATGCTAAACATTCTTAGCTTGGAAATAAGAATGTCAAATTGAACATTATTAAGAGTTTTTTTTTTTTTTTGGGGTAATAAAATCAATGTTTTTTTTTGTCATTTTGCTGGAATGTGGACAACCTTGATGATTTCTTTTTTGATAGTTTCTTTAATAAAGTATTAATCAAATCAACGTACTTAGTCCTATCAGGAAGTATTAGGTTCTTTGCATTGCTAAAAGTGGATTGGTTGTCATAATATATCATCATTGGTTCTCAAATATGAACTTATAGTCGTATCATGAAAGACGTTAAACAAGGCACTGATTAGAAGGTAACTCAATGTATTTTATTATATATTTGTTTGTTTTATCATGTGCATATGCCTGCTTTAGTTATTTGTATTTCCAGAATCACCAACCTACCAGCTATATTTTCAGAAGCAGAAGCCTAGTCGCGTTACAGAAGATGATTACTGAAGAGTCTTTGTTTGGTTTAAATTTTTTTTTAGTTATTTTCTTTTATTTTCTTGTTGCTGGGAAAAATTGGAGTTATATGTGAACTGTTAGTGATTGTTACTTCTGAATTGTTGTGCTTTGTAAAAAATTATTAAATATTGTGTTTATATGATACCTTTATTTTGTGCATTTATAAAACTTTATTTGTTCTTGCTGTTTCATTGTTAAACTCATACTTGAGTTCATCTCTTATCAAAATTGTAATGATTGGAATCATTAGAGTTATATCATTACTTAAGATTTTCATTAAGTAAATTAAGACCAAAATATTAATTAAGATCATAATAAAACTATGAAAATATTAATTCATATTGAAAATAATAACTAACTAATTTACATAATTTAATATTGTGTAGCGTTATATTAGGATTTTTAGTCATGTATCATTTTGCTTTGTTAGAAATTATTAAAAATTGTGTTTATAGATGTGTACTTTTATTTTGTGCATTTATAAAAGTTTATTTGTTACTGATGTTTCAATGTTAAACTTGTACTTTAGCTAATCTCTTATAAAAATTATAATGACTGAAATTATTAGAACAATATCATGAACTTAAGATTATCATTAAGTAAATTTAAAGAACGGTATATTAATTAAGGTCATGATAAAAATTTAAAATATTAAAATTCATATTGAATTAACAATAACTAACTAATTTACTTAATTTAATAGAATTTTTTAATTCAAAAACTCTAAATTACACTTGGCATATTGACCAGTACGTAAGTTAATTGAATAAATAATTATTAAATTTTATAAGATATCAATTTATATAAATTAAGGAGGGCTATTATTGTCTAAAATATTATACCTAAAAATTAAAATTGAAAAATAAAAATTACTTTAGGTAATTGAAGATTAGAGAATTCAAAATTATTAACTTAATCAAAAATAGCTCACCTTAAGAAAAATAAAGGTGAAGATGAAGAATTTTAAAAAAACTCTTGAAAAAATTATAAGAATAAATATAATAAAAAGATTAAATGAGGAGATTATTGAGATTATGTTTAAACAAAAATTGATACCCAGCCTTTTCTTTCATCTAAATAATTCAAAATCTCACTAATTGAAATTAATAGGTGTTATATATAGAATAATAAACCCCAAATTGGATTTAGTATAAATTTAATTCAATTAAATTTAATTAGGTTTAATTTAATTTATGTTTTGATTTAAGTTTAGGAGGATAAATTTTTTGTATTAGATTAGTTAAGATTTGATTAGAATAATTTGATTTAGATGATTTAATTTAAATTAAGAGTAAATTAATTTTATTTTAGGGGCATTTACATGCATACCACCCAATCCAAATGTATAGGAAAAGTGGTATATATGTAAATTTTATGTCCTATTTAGTTTAACTTTAATTCATGCTTTAGTTTAAACTTTAATTAAGTTTTTTTTTCATTTTAGTTTATGTTTGTTTTGTTTTAAATTTTGATTTAATTTAATCTTAAATTCCATTTGATTTAAATTTGATTCTGATTAAATTATGATTTAGTTTAAGTGTAAGTTTAATTTAACTTAAATAATGGTTTAGTTTTATGTTAAAATTTGCAATTTTAGAGTGATTTAATTTTGTGTTTAAATATTAAATTTGATTAAGTTTGATTAGAATTTAGTTTAGTTCCTTTTAATTCAAATTTGTAATTATAATTTTAAGTTGAATTTTAGATAGAATTTTATTTGAATTAAAATTTATATCAAAATTTGTTTTAATTTTAATTTGGTTTCATTTTAAATTAGGTTTATTTAATTAGATTTGAATTTAGAGTGATGTCAATTTAAACCAAATCCAAACACCTACTAAGCCAACCAAAGCATGCTTGAATCAGGCCAAAGCCCAACCTAGTCGGGCTTGGACCTTGACTTGAGTCGGGGGGTGTAAACGAGTCAAATACGAGCGAGCCCGGGCTCAACTCGTTTTCGGCACGTTAAAAATTATCACTTTTCATATTCGGCTCGTTTAAATTTTGAACACAAAAAAAAGTTTTTTTTTTCGGCTCGTTTTTTTTATTCAAGTCATAAAAGATATGTATACAATAGTTGTTACTTGTATTCAAAGAGAAGGAGGATTGATCAAATATTTTCCTATTTCTGTTGGTTTATATCAGGGATTGGCTTTCAGCCCATATCTTTTTGCTTTAGTAATGGATGGTCTTACTGCACACTTACAGGAGGATGTACCTTGGTGTATGCTTTTTGCTGATGATATCTTTCTCGTGGATAAGACGAGAGAAAGCTCAGGAAAAACGTGAATTATAGAGGTCTATCTTGGAGTCAAAAGGCATTCGTTTGAGTATAACTAAAACTGAATATATGGAATGTAATTTTAGTAGTAGTAGCTCTAGTGACAGAAATGTAACTATGGGTGATCAAATTATTAAAAGGTGTGAACACTTTAGATATCATGTGTCTATTGTTCAAAGTGATGGTGATAGTGATGGGGATGTTATTAGTAGAAGTCAAGTTAGTTGGTTGAAGCAGAGGAATGCTTCAAGCCTATTGTGTGATAGAAAAGTATCGCTTAGACTAAAAGAAAAATTTATAAGATTGTGGTGAGACCTGCAATTCTCTATGGCGTTGAATGTTGGCCATTAAAAGAGAATTAAAAGAGAAAGAGAAGCATAAAAGTAAGTTAAGTGCTGCCGAGATGAGAATGATTAGGTGGATGAGTGGCTTTACACTTAAAGACAAAAAGCAAAATGAATAGATCTGTGATAGGATTGGTGTAGCTCCAGTTACAGACAAAATTAGAGAGAGTCGTCTTAGATGGTTTGGTCACATTAAACGTCGACCAACTGATGATTCGATTAGAAGAGTAGATAGTAGATGAAGAGTAGATGTTTTAGATTCGACTTATGTTAAAAAAAGGTAGAGACAGACTTAGGAAAACTTGGGCATGTTGTATAAAAATTGATCTTAATCTATTAGAATTAAAAGAAAATATGACACTAAATAGGACGCAATGGAGAAAAATGATTCATGTAGCTGGCCCCACTTAGTAGGATAAAGGTTTTGTTGTTGATGTTGTTGTTGTGTTAGGCTCGTTTTCTTAGTGAGTCGAACACGAGTAGGTCTCGAACAAAGAACCATTTTGATAACTCTAATCACGTTGTCGTAGGATGTCAAAGGTATGAGCGAGATTTAAATCTTTTTATTTATGTTAAAACATCATTTAAAAATAATTTAATATATTTTTATTCCATTTTTTTTAATTAATAATTTTTATTGATTATAAATTTGTGTAGCCTTGTAGATAATTAAATTATTTAAAAATACTATTCATTTATATATCGAGAGCAAAAAAAAATTGTTCGTGTTTGACCGTTTGTTTAACAAACGAATCAAACACAAACTTCTTAATGAGTCAAACACGAATTGTTCACGAATAAACGAGTATTTTGAGAGCCCTACTTGAGTCAACAAGACCAATTCAGGACCAGCCCAACCACGAGGGGTTCTAAGAAAGGAGTCCAAGGCAAAGATAGGGGAATAATGAAATAATGAAATGATGAAGTGATGACTGAAAATGTAGTCAACAATGCCACCGCGCTACGGCCAAACCAAAATAATTATTCATTTCTAATTAGGAATTTGAAGCCAATACTAAAGTTAGAAAAGGTGAAAAGGCTTAAGAAGTGCATAAGAGATATTTGTGAAGAAACTAGTGGAATTTAGGATTTCTGAGTGTGAACTTAAGTGTATTGTATTGAGAATGTGAGTATCTAAGGAGTGGAAGAGTGCTATTTGGCTTAGTGAAGCAAGATAAGAGGCAAGAAGAAAGACTTGGAGAGGAGGTTAATTCAAAATAATACTATTTTCCTTTGGAAATCCAGATTCTTCTATATTTTCATTTTCTTTTGGTTGAATCTATTATTTAGTTTTATATTTATGATGAAATAAATGACTTTCAGTGTTTATTGTGAAAATGCAAGCTAAGCTAAGAATATTTTCCTATGAATTTGTGATTTATAAGTTATGTGTATAAGATTTTTATAGCAAGTTAATTCCTATGCTTGTTTGTGTTTCTTCTAACTTCATCTAGCATAAATGGTGGCCACACTCTTGCATAAAATTTAATGTAGGTTAATAATATCAACATAGTCTTAATCTACACTAGAAAGATTCATAACTAGAGTTTAAGAGAATGGACATTGTTTTTAAACCATTACAATCGTTAAGAGAAATGAAAAAATCAATTTTGAAAACTTCTAATTACATAGGCAATATTGCATTAAGGATGTTTGAAATAGGGTTTCAAGTTTTCTACAGAGACATTAAACCATTTTTGTTCCTGATCGAGGATAAATTTTTAAATAAAATCATATCCCATAAGTTGATTTTAATAAATTACAAATTCATTGGAGCTTTGTGTTTCTTTTATTTTTTCCATTTTTAAAAAATGTAAAACCCTCTTTTTAAAAATTTTATTTTTTAACAAAAATTGGAGTTTTAAGCTCGTGTTTGAACTTCATTTTAAAAAATTACAACTTATCCTCGCGGGAAAGAACTCACGCAGATACACTATATTATTTGGTCGACACGTGCACTTGTATTTGTCAGTTCAAAATCATGTTAGGCTTGAAGAATTTGAATGCTGCTTAAAATAAGCTCGCGACTTATTGCATTCGATTTTGAGTCAGCTCAGCTCCAATTTCAATTGAGCTCAATCCGACTTGCAATCCAAGCAAGATGACTAAGAGATATTTGTGAAGAAACTAGTGGAATTTAGGATTTCTGAGTGTGAACTTAAGTGTATTGTATTGAGAATGTGAGTATCTAAGGAGTGGAAGAGTGTTATTTGGCTTAGCGAAGCAAGATAAGAGGCAAGGAGAAAAACTTGGAGAGGAGGTTAATTCAAACTAATACCATTTGAATGCTTCTCAAAATAAGCTCACGACTTAGTGCATTCGATTTTGAGTCAGCTCAGCTCCAAATTCAATTGAGCTCAATACGACTTGCAATCCAAGCAAGATGACTTGAATTAAGCTATTTTGATGAGTAAAAAAATTTCAAACTTCAAGCGATTGAGCTAAAATTAAGCTAAAATTTTAGATCTATGGTATTGAAGCTCAGCTTGCATATTGATCTTGATCCAAGCCAAAATTCAAATCAAACTTCAAGCGATTGGGCTTCAAGCTAAATTCTCAGCCCACTCCATGAAATGGTATAACCACAGTCCCCGAAAACCTAGAAAAGTATAAAACCCTTAATCACAATTTGAACAGGAAACCCCATTGGAGCCAACTCATATCTTTCTTATTGTTTTTTCAATCGATCGCATGACAAGCGGTAATTAATTGAAATTCAGACGCAAAGGTAAAAACCATTAGATTCAACAAATTAAGAAAAAGAAAATTTCAGACCTCCCGACCAAAACCTAAGGCGCCGTAAAATTCCATTTTCTCCACAAAAGTTCACAAAAAATCTGCACACAATTCAATATTTACAGCATACTAACCTCCTCTGATCATCTGGACAGCCAATTGTCGTTGATCTTCTCCTCCCACGCTGCAATCGGGCGGATCCTCGAAAAGCGAGAGCGCTAATTGCTTGTGAGCAACCCCAATATCAAAAAAGATAACTCCTGATGAGGGATCGGCTAACAAGACCTCTTTAACGGGCAACCAAATAAAGAGCTCCTCCTGAGAAAACCCCACTACTCCTTTCAAGCTACCATGGCTCAGATTTCCTCTAACTGTCTGGTTGAAAAACACCAATCCATCGTACTTGGCGAAACAGGGACTGTCGAGATGGACTTCCAGGAGTCCCGTTTCCCGATCCAGGTCGTAGGAATTCACCGCAGAGGGAAGGAGCCCTGGAGGAAGACCGTAGTCCCGGAGCAGATCTTGGATGGATTTGTCATCTTCGGCGGCGGCGGAGAGAAAGAAGGCAAACCCTCCTATGACCAGAAGGGTGATCACGGACTGAAGGCTAGCCATTGCGCCGGCAAAGAGTGAGAAAAGGGAGGAGAGAAATGCAGAGTCTCGAAGAAACTGTTCGAAAGGGAAAAAAAACTTATTTATTATATCCCCTTTATACCCTCAACTCCATATAACCAATCTAATTTGTATCCTATAAATATATGAAAATAGGAATGCAGAAGTTACAAGTAGATTACAGATAAGTTATACAGAAATTACAGGGGTATAACGCGGATATAATCCTTCAATACCATGTGAATAACCTCCCTGACTTGCGTTGTACGTCGTATGCAAATATTTCTCGTGCGAATGAGGAGTTGGCCCGTGATTTTTTTTTTGGTTGAATAAAAATCACTTGAGAGTTATATATAATTTATATTATTTTAAATTTAAAATAATTTTAAAATATTAATCCATTTTATTATGATTTTAATATTTTATCCAAATATCTTAAGTGAATTTTTATTCATTTGATCTCATTGGACAGCTTCGATCTGGTAGTTGTCCTTTTCTATGACCTTAGGTAAATAACATAAATACCTCCTAATTACTTTAATATATATTTGAAATATTTACAAACATACCACTCAATTCTTATATATTAATATATCTAACCCCTGAGTTATAATTTTTAAGGGTTTATTTCAATTTCCTTAAAATTAAACTAGTGATATTTTAAATATGATATGAAAGATTTAAGTGATATAAATACGAAGAAATAAAATTTAAGTTCAAGATATGTAATTACATAAGAATAGGAGGTTAGTATGTGAATGCCTCTAAATTTTTTTTGAGTATAAATTTTAAATTTGTCAAATAAAGTAAAACTTTGGACTATGCTTCTCTCAAAATATGTTTAGTAAAATTTTCCAATATCAATCTTATAACTATACTCCATTGCCTAAAATTATTTGATTGTCATAACTTACAACTTATTCATATAAACTATGATCAGTCTATTAATTAGTTTATTAATTACAAACTAACAAGATCTTCAAAATAAGCCAATTCTTAAACAAGTAGTAAATATCATAACCACACAAACTAAGGCTTGTTAATATCTGAAATTATCATTATGATTTAATTCAATAGTGTAAAATCATCATTCATTTGAAATAAGAAAATAATACTCTTAATGTAACTAACTTATTTATAACTATTAGACCTGTCACCACTACAAGAGGTCCCCAAGGCAACATACCACCAAGATCCTCACTGACTGATTATGTGTCATGAGTATTCAGCTATTTCTAGAAGATTCTCAATTACCTTATATATATCCATTGTAATGTATGTGGTTTGAGAAATCATAATGGAAAGATGATCCACCTTTTCATTACCCTACTTCCCTGATTTCTGTAGTATCTGCTTTGCATCTAGCATTCTAAATTGCAAGCTTACACAAGGAGAGTTCTTCTTGCAAGTAAGTGTTGTTGTGATTGTCTTCACAGGTCCCTTACCCACCTCATTAGAATCTATAATTCATTTTATACATACATCAAGGAAAATGGAGGATTCAGTCGTATCAGAGACACCAAATCCCCTTATATCTACCCAGCTCATACAAATACCCCCATCACTCAAATTTATTACCTCTCGATTGAAACAATTTTCTCGAAATCTCCTCACATCTGGGAACTAACATGTATGGAGTGCCTATATACTGAAAAAAATTTGTTGTCAATGGCTTCAATGAGTGTCCCTCACATTGTCATCCTGATGGAACCGAGAATCCATAATTTCAAGAGTGGTTTCTTATTGATCAAAATCTTGCAGCATCCCTCCACTCGACCATATCATTCCTGTTCTACCTCATGTCAGCTTCAAACGACGGCAGAGATTTGGGCAACGTTAGAACATAGATTGCAACCTACAAATTGGTCCATAGTGATACAGTTGGTGAACGAATTACATCATTTAACTATGAAAGACAAATCAATGACACAATACTTAATTGAGGTTCATACATTAGTATATCATATTAATGCAAGAAGATCCAAACTAGATCGTGAAGATGTAATTTTATACATTCTAAATGGTCTTCCTCCAACATACAATGCATTTAAAACTACCATTCAGACACGCCTACAACCCATTGCTCTTGAGGATCTCAACTTGTTACTATGAAGTGAAGAAATAAATATTTATTCAGACAATGCTAAATAGATTTCATCAGTGGAGATATCCCTTGCTCTCAACTCCATAAAAGGTCGTAGCAATCACTTCTCGCGGATAGGGAGAAGAAATTAATGAACGACTTCTAGAGGAGGAAGAGTCTACCAAACACAACCAAGGGGAGGAAGAACATAGATCAAATGTTACTAGTCAGATATGTAACAAATATGGGCAATCAGCTTCCATTTACTAACGTAGAACAAATCTAGAATACACACCTTCCAACCCACCACAAGCACTCAATATTATGTCCAAGGAATGGGTCCTAGATTCTGGTGCAACTGATCACTTCACCTCTAACCTCAATCAACTACAATCTCCTACACCATAAAATGGAATGGAACAAGTAACTGTAGGGAATGGCCAAGCTATCAAAATTCAACATAAAGGTGATGGTCTTCTTCCTACCCAAACCCGTAAGCACAAACTCTCCCAAATCCATCACACTCCTCTACTCTCTCATAATCTGTTATCTATCCGCAAACTAACCAAAGATAATAACGTTGTTGTTTCCTTTTATAGTGCTTTCATTACTTTATCTTTTTTTAAAGCAGCCAGTTTGTTGACCAAAGGAAAATATGTTGAGATTTTCGTACCTCTTTTATTCTGTTTTTAATGATATTGCACCTTAAAGAAAGGTATTTTTGATGTTTTGTTGCAGGAATGATGAATTAAGGTCAATGGAGCAAAAAGATGCAAAAAGGAGCGAATTTGGACAAAAAAGGACCAAAATGTGGAGAATTGCACTAGGGCCCTGACGGCGCCATCGATGCCGCCGACGGCGAGCTTTTCTTGAGGCTACAGGACAAAATCTCAAGAAGGCCGACGACGGCGCCATTGAGGCCTCCGACGGCGGGATCGACGGTTATGTGTACTTGTACAATGGATAAGGCCGGATTTTTGAGGGGTGCATAAGCAACTCTTCGGAAAACTCATCCACATCTTTAAAGAGAAGATTTTGGTCAAAAATAGAAGAGTCCTGGAGATTAGATAGGTTCCATTAGTGTGTAGAGAGCTTGCTAGAGCATGTAACTATGAGGAATTCTTCGAGAAATTGTAAGAGTGGAGGGAAAGTGGGAGATTTCTTCCTCCTTGCTACTTCGAAGAGGAATTCCGTGTGTTGTAAAGAAAGGAAGAGACTCAGAGGAACTTAGAGGAGTGTTCTTGAGGAGAAATTTAAAGATAAGTTATTTACTTGTTATAGTTTGTATGACTTTGATTTTATATATGAATTCCGAGTTTATTGTACTTTTCCCATAATTTCTGAGTAGTTTTCTCTGTCTTTCTCCTTGTCTCGAGATTTGTGAAATGGTGATTTGAATTGGTGAAGCCATGAAAATGTTTAAGAAATTGCAATGATTTTTTCACTTCGATCTTAATTTACTTTCAATCTGGCCAATTGATTTGTTAAAATATGAGTTTTACAACTAAAGTGAAGATTACATCCAAGATTCAGGGAGGTCAAAGCCCTTGGAAGTTGGGTGCAAATAAATAGGAAAATATTACTATCGGGCGTAGAATTGGAGATTTTAGAGTGACAGACTAAAATCCCCAATTCGGTCCTATCGTTTGGGTGGTGATGTGTAGATGTTAACCCTCAGGTGAGAGGAACGTGGAAGCTACGAAGTGAGAGTCGGTATCCTCCCAGCCTAGCCGGAGAATCAGTAACCAAGCATAGGATTAGTCAATGTTCTTTATGTCTGGACCAAATGGTAAAGAATATGTATGCTCCTATTTTGCACAATATAAATTGAACTAATTCATTTTATCCATTCACTATAATTTCTTGACAAGGAGAAGGATGTTTTCTTATATATTGAATATCACAATTAAACCCTACTTTCTATCATTAGTTATTTACTAGTTATCCAAATTATCTACTTATTTCAATTGCCTATTAGTGACAGATAAGCAAATTGAACGTCGTTGTTGTAGTTGAAGTATTACTTTTTATTAAGCCCTAGTCTGTAATATTCTATTTCTCCATGTGGGATCGATAACTAGGACTCCATTAGAGCCCTATATTACTTGAGCAATACGTATACTTGCGTTGACAAATTCGACTTTAACATTATTAAATATTATATCTATACATTTTTATTAAATCAAACACATATATATAAAGTCGCAGTCAAGTTTTTGACACCGTTGCTGAAATTTAAATCTTCTAGTAGTGTCATCAAATTCTTGTAATTGTCGATTTACAAAAAAGATCGGTCATTTGTATATACTTACTTTTTCCAAATAAGTCTCTCTTCTGAATCATGTCAATGATCAGGAGATGAGAGGAATAAAAAAAGACGGGCATACGATAAAGATGACAAACAAGAGAAAAAAACGTGGAGAGCCTACATGCGATAAACCTCGCAAGGATATATCAAATATGTTCGCTCAAACAACATCAAGCAGAAGCACCTTGCACCAATATCTACAAAGAAAAAGTACGTAGACTACTCACAACCAGAAATTCAGGTGTGTTTGTCTGTTTTGGGGTCTAGAGTGCTCCGAAGAGGACGTATCACACTTCGTTAAATACATCTTGGGGGTTGTCCGAGAATACTTTTGATCCAAAGGAGTTTTATTTATAATAATGGTGACGACTAACACGAGGCTATCAAAGGATGGTTATCTCGCTTGAGAATATTTTGCTGCTTTCAAAACTCCCGCTAAGCCACAAGGAGGAGAGTAAGTCTCTCATGGTCCCTGCATGGGTAGCGGACTCATCAGCATACAGAGCCTGTGAAGTAACTAAATCATCCATACAGGGAATCTTGATAAAACACATCCGGGCTATAAGGGCAAAGGATAAATCGTTGTACCCAAACGGGCGACAACTCATAAAGAATCATGCTTTCGAGATGACGCCAAAAGGCAATGTTGACTTCATTTTATTTGGTTTTCCATTCCTCTACTTAGAGCTTAGAGTCTAGTCTTAAAACTTCTAATTTGGCTTTACAAGAGGACTAGTATTGAGACCCACACTATTTAGAAATTTAAACCATTTTTTGACTCTTTGCAGTCTCATAGGGTGGTTTCAAATCCTCAGCGTTTAGTTGAGTCGATTAAAACTAATATTTTGAAACTCAAGTCGAGTTCCTATAGGGTTGGAGAGCCATAAAGAGACCCTTCGACGTGTGATGAGCGACCCGTCGCCGCGAGCATTTTGCTTGATTCTGATCGTCATTTAGGTGTGGACCGATCAACAGTTTTTGTGGCAGAAAGTTGTTCTTAACTCGAACTATCAAAATGTGGTGGCTAACAGAAAGCCACGGTCCCACATTTGAAAACAAAATAAATTTATAATAGCTACCACAATTTTTTGAACAACACTTTCTTTTGTAACAACTTCAAGATGCTTATTCAAACAATTGCACCTATCTCAAATAAACCCTAAATTGAAGAATAAAAGCAAGATGAAAACTTAAGTACATACCACAATTCTTATGTATTTACAAATCTAACACCTAAACTTTGATATTTGCACTTATAAATTATAACACATCCTATAAACATATGCATGAAAATATATGTATTTCACTATATAAAAAATAATGCTGGTATTTTCTATGTGATGTTAAATATTTAATTGTTTAAATGTTATATATGCAAATATTGTATGTAAATGCCCCAAGCATGAATAATGATATATACTTCAAATTTATTAATGTAACAAATTTTAGTTAGGGCTGCAAATTTAGCTCAAAGAGCATCAATTGCTCGAAGACTAATTCAAATTTGGCTCGGATCGAGATCAGATCAATCTACGAGCGAAAATTTTGGATCAAATTTTTTTCGAGCCGAACCGGGCTGATTTTGAGCTGATCCCAATTCGGCTCAAAATCATATCATTAACAACGTCATACGACTGTGAATTTAGCAATTTTAGCTTGAAGATCATTAATTACTCGAAAATTGATTCGAATTTTGGCTCAGTTCAAAATCAAATTGAAATAAATGAGCAGAGCTACGAGCCAAAAATTTAGATCGAATTTTTCTCGAGCCCTTTCTTGAGCAGACCCTAACTCAGCTCAAAATTAGATTACTAACCCCCTTAATTTTAAGCCTTTAAAACGACGTCGCTATGACTACAGTGACCAAAATGTCAAATGTGTCTGTTGGAAAGTTCATTATGGGAAGCAATAATTGTCCATTACCTGCCAAGCCATGGGATCAATTTCATCATTTAATGTCTTTTCATAGTCTTACTTTTACTATCTTTTCATAGTTTTACTTTCATTTCATTAAAAGATAACAGATGTTCTAAAATGAGATCAATGAGAGCACCAATCTCGAAAGATTGCATATTAGTAGCTAAGTTTAGCTTCACCAAAACTTAAGTGGGAATGATTATTATTCCTCACGAAGAAATCATTAACCAAAAATAGAAGCACTTTTAAGGAAGATAAATGATGAAAGAATAATCAATCATTAAAAAAATCAATACATGATAGGGATGGAAGTGAGCTGAGCTTGCTCGAGCTAGCGAGTCGAGCTTATTGATCCACGAGCTTGTGCTCAAGCTCAAACTCAAGCTTATTTAGTAAAAGAGCCCGACTTCGAACTTATCTTGACTTGGCATGTTGGCTAGCGAATCACTCGACTAGTCGATCGATGGTTACGTCGATGCCTTCTCTAACGAGCTATCAGGTTACTCCTTTTTCTCCAACCACCGATGCTCTCTCCAGTGAGCTCCCGTGATAATTTAATTTATGGCTCAAGCTTGCGAGCTTGCTGTCATCATTGCTAGTTGAGCTTGAATGTTATTTTGACAGACGAGTTGAACTGGAGTTAGGCCAGACTCATGCCTGGCTCGACTTATTTACACCCCTAATACATAGCATACAATGGAATGTTTTTGATAATTTGACTAGATTTATTAAGATTTTGTTTTAAAAAATTATAAATAAACATTTATTTCTCACTTGAGAATTGCTTGGACTTTGACTTAAGGTTGAAGAGCGTATAGAGAATTGAAAAACTCATTTGATGTTGGTGGAGACCTCTTGCCGCAAGGTCTTCGATCGCGATTCCTCTTATGTTCTCCTCTCCATCAAACGTGTCGCTCTCGACGCAACTCCATCTATCCTCTCTGGCTGTGATTTCTCCTTCCAAATACCCTCCCGATCCTCCTCTAACCAGTTCTACGTCCCCGAGCTGGACCTCATTGTTCTTCCTGACAGGGCATCCGCACCCCTCTTTGCCAATCTACCATTAGAAATGCCACCATCACTGCTCACGTTCTCTCCCTTGTCTACGCGGTTCTACGCCGCAACATCCTTGTCTTCACAACATCTGCACGCAGGGGATGTCGCGAAGGAACTAGGGCACGCTACATATGTCGCGAATGAACGTGAGATCCTTTTGTTTAATTCAAGTAAAAGAGCTCGGGGTGGAAGACGCGAAGGATACCAACGTAAAAACATCGTGATCCGCGACCCGTGTTTCCGTTAAAACGCTGTAAATTCCGCCACGACGTTTTGCCACCGCTGCCCCAAACAACGTGGAATTGCATATTCGCGCCATGTTGCCCCTCCGCCACGGCCCCAAACAGGCCCTAAGACTCTCCTCACAACTGGTTTGAACTTTATCCATCGCTAATTCAACTTCAAAAAATTTACTAACTTCAACTTCAATAAATTTATTAACTTGTTTGTTCATTGGCTCATCCCCATCAAATAAGTATCAAGTGTATCACAATGCTATTAAAATCACAGGATGTGTTATAATTATGCATATTCTATAAAATATGCATTAGTTTCACACATCATCATGTGTTTTTATAATCTTTTTCATCTCTATATTCAATAAAAAAACCTTTTTATAAATAAATAGGGGTTAAATCAAGGAGAAACTCCCCTATTTCATTCTCAAGTGGCATAATTGGGCAGCATCTTCATAGCACAACACATTTTTTGCTATTATAGTATGAAATAATTATTATTTAATTCAGAATAAATATTTTTTTAAAAATGATGAATCATAAAAACCTATAATTCAAATTCATGATCTCAAATAATCAACATTTTTTTTTCTAAATTAATGGGCCAAGGACTTTTTCATGATGAACAATATTTGCGAGAAAAAAAATCTAATGACAATTTCATTATTTATGAAATAAAAATAAAATAAATAAATAAATAATTCATTTCTTTCATTTATAGGCAAGAAATATATTATTTTATAATTTAAAATAACTTTATTGAATTTAATAATCATATTTAGTTTTACCAATATGAAGTTTTTATTGGGGCTCAAATGTAGCATATTACTTGGGACAATAGGGTAGAAAGAAGTTTTTAAATGGGCCATGATTTAAATTCTTTTCACATTTGTATGGGCGTAGGTGGTTGGAACAAGGCCCACTTACAAACCTGATTTACTGCATCTTTCTATTTTTTTTTTTAATTATACTTCAATTAAAATATTGTTTGGAAATTTCACTCATAAAAGGTTTTAACCTTCTATTTTGAAAATAAAGTTTAATATAATACAAACTAACCTAAATACACTGTTTATTCATTTTTAATATGATATAAAGTCACTTAAATTTCTATTTAGTTTTGGGGGATTTTCATACCTACAATCCAAAACTTCTTAGTTTTACATATCTAACAACTAAAAACAGTATAATTACATCTACAGAACACTTCTCTTGATCTCGAACCCTCACCATAGGAATTAGGTCCCAATGAATTTGCTATTGGCACACTTGATCCCGACCCATAAGATAGAAGTAAATATCGAATTTCGGCCCTATAAGAAGCCTTGGAGGTCGTCAATGGAGTATTTAAGGCTTGGAGATCCTCTTAGTCTTTATGGGTAATGATTACTCCATACTCAGCGGCGGTCCCATGTAAAACCCATTTGCGCTCCACCTCTCGCCACACTCCTCCCTCAAATTTTGATTTTTTAATTATATTAGAGAACAATTTAATCTTTTACCCCTCCTAATATATCAGTTTTGCACATTTTGAAATATCATTTTGTCTTCCAAGAAATATCATTTTGTTAATCACTGTCTTAGCCTCTCCCACATCAGGACTAGGGAGAGTTTGTCTCCCTTTAAAAAGAGATTGGTTCCGCCTCTGTGGACTATAACAAGAGGGTTTGGCAAGAGAATGATGTGAAAAAAGATTGGTTTGCTTACATAGTAATTCACAGAAGCAATTTGTCCTTCTTCTTCAATAGATAATGATTGGATCATTTACAGCGAGATAGAGGAGAGGGCAAAAAAGTGGAGGGAGAGCCAAGGACTACAAGAAAGTTTTTGGGAAAATCGAGTGTGTCGTGGATAAATGTGTTACTTGAGTAAATTTAGATACTTGGATGATTTATGGCTGATAAAATCGATTTTATTACTTCTCAATTTTCTTTTTCCTTTTTCATTTGTTTTACAACCAACAAAACTATACTATAATTTCATGAGTTTGCTGGCAAGGGAGAAAAAAGTTAATGGAGTGCTAAGTTTTATGACTCAAATCTGACTCTACCCAAGATCTAAACAAATGACTTAAAAAACTAAGACTTTTATGTGCTCCTGTTATGTAGAAAGATCTATGTTTCAAGTTATATTCTACTAACATAACAACTAAATAGAAATCAAGTTTCAATTAGCCCAAACACTTAAACATCTACAAAGATAACAATAGTTTATATGAAAGCACTTTTTTATAAGTTTAAGAATTTAATAGACTTCTAGGTGTTAGATATATAAATATATTATTAAGGCATTAGATACGTAAAATGAGAAGATGTTGATGGTATGCATACAAACCCTCTTTAGTTTAAAAAGGATCAGATTTGGACCGGGAGAACGAGAAAGAAATGAGTCCTTCAATAACTGGATTCTGGGGACACCCCTTTTGATTACAAGATCATCTCTATTTATAGAGGAGTTCATTTATGTGATACAAATAAAATAATTATTAAACACGGGTTTTAAAACATCTTAGATGCATAATGTTTATCTTGTCCTCACATGAACATTATAATTAATATTATTTTGATATACCTTAATTTGGTATATGTTCCTCATACTTCACTTCCGATAAGGCTCTTATCAGCCTATACTTATATCTATTTTTAACTTTATTTCTTTTCATTTATATTTCTGCTTTCAACATTGTTACAATGGCACTAAAAATTTTAAAATATGTATACTTAAGCTGATGCATGCATGTATATATACTGTCCCGAATCCTGACAAGAGCAAACTAAAGTCCAGTTTAGCTTACGATAGAGGTCAAGTCAATGTTGGACTAAGTTTAATTTTATAAGAGTCCCCCAACCTGCAGTTGGTGCAACATTAGGTGAGATTTGTCATTAATCCAATCCAATTTCGTCTTATTAATTTATCCAAAAAGCCTGATTATTTTCAGCAACCAATGGCGGGCCATAATCAAACCATAATTTACTGAAGAATTATCAACTAATCACCTTTTTATGATTATAATTAACTGACATGTGGTGGCCAATACAATGTTGAAGGAAGCATTCTCTTAGGTCTCTTTATGGATTAGATGATATAGGATTAACTAATTCTTCATAATCCTTATTTAGTACTAATGTAATTGGACCTAATAGTAAAAAATCTGATTCAACCAACTTGTTTTTTTTTTTTATTTTTAGTGGAGGGTCATTAATTGAATTTAACATATTGCAATTTCACTTATTATTTTCATTTTATGTGCTACATCTGATTCAACTGTTCCTAGGGGTGTATTTCGAGCTCAAAAATTGTGTTGGTGTTCGGCTCCTTTGCTTAACGAGCTGAACACGAGCCGTTCACGAACAAAGAGTCGTTTTGGCAACCTTAATCAGGTAGCCATAAGATCTTAAGGATTGGGACAAGATTTAAAAATTATTGTTTGTATTAAAACAACATTTGAATCTAATTTAATAATTTTTATTCTATTTTCTTAATTAATACTTACAAGTGATTATAAATCTTTAGTTTTTTAAATTAAAAATCTCGTATATGCAGTGTAGGTGTATTTATAATTAATTTCTCTTAATATCCTAATAAAATAAAATAAAATAAAATAAAAACAGTGATTTAGCCTCATACTTTTTAAGGCTTATTATTTTTTTTTCTCGACAAAATATGTATAATTATCGGCAAATATATATCATAATTATTTTCTTTTAATTTTTTTTAAGGAGATCGATTTTGTGCACACTTTCGGATACCAATAAATGATAAAATGTAGAAAAAACAATTGCGCTAAATGTGCATGCAAAAAATGTTGGACAACTTGTAAGAGGTACTTAAAATATATGTTATATGAGAAAATATTATGTGCAGACAATTGCAAATCCAGACAATCAATCACTGGAGATCACGTTATTATGCACACGAACTTGCACGCGTGTGATATCTTGTGATTAGGTGTTCGAATGTGTGGTTGCTGGTACATAATATTTTCTCATGTTAAAAAAAAACATTCTATTGAAAGATTACATGTGGTGTCAAAATAAAAAAATAAATAATAAACCCGTTGAATCTGATTATGTTTGGAGTCTCACCAAAGGAATACAAAGTAAAATAGGAGAGGGGTAAAGAGAGTAGAAAGAGAGTGCATCGTAATGAACAGTAGAATAGTAGAATGAGGGAATTGCATAATCATTTAGTCTTTCAATGGTCCCCTATTTATAAACAAAAGAGCTATAATTTGAATAATTACAAGCTCACCCCTGCTTTAATAGGAGTATTTTGGCTATTTACATAAATGAGCCTACGCCCCATCATTTGGCCGACTTAGATTGGTAGTCCTTGGTTCAGCAAGGCTCGTGTGTCCGATTGTCTGAACTCTAGGCTATCAATAGCTCTTGTTTATCTTCAGTCATTACGATTTAGCTTGGTTGGCATGAGTCTACCAGTTGGTTGCTTTGGTCCAGCTGTCAACTGTCGACCCCTATATGAGATGTTTTTTTGTCGTTGGGATGAGAATAGGCTGTCGGGCAGGAGATGAATCACTATAATTTGACAGGTAGCTCACCCCTTGACGAAAAGTCATTCAGGTTTTCCGCAAAACATATCATGGTAAAACCTTCAGCCACTTGATGAAGTGTCTCAGAGGTTTTTATGAGTCGATTATTAATGCTGAGGTAAGAGTCAGGCTGAGGCCTTCCCTCGATTTGGTGAATCTTGGTCATTGGCTTAGACGGCCTCCGCCTAGTTATTTTCAAGTCCTGATCTAAGGGATCTTTACTTGGTTAATCGGTCTTTTCATCCTCTAATTATGAAACTTTTGGTATTCCTTCTATGGGTCATCCCTGACCAAACTTTCACGTTACTTAGTCCGCTGAATTTTCTTGAAATTTGTGTCATCGCATTTCTCATGTACTATAAACATAATTCAATTAATTAAAATTAAAATTAATTTCCAAAGAATTAAATTAACGTTTAATGTTCTATAAAAAAAAAAGAAAAAAAATGAGCATCTTTATAGTCCAATTCAAAACGTATTTAATTAACATTGTGCTATAATATTTTTGCTATTCTGTGAAGCGTTGGTGAGTGATTGCACGTAAAGTGATTTTCAAAATAAATATTAATATTTGCGTGAATCGCTTGCCCCTTGTTAACATTGTGCTACAATATTTTCATTCAACTACTTGTTATAATGATATAACGTTTGCTAGTACCACTTCCCCTCTATTTAATTTTGTAGAAAATTAAGTCAACCCAACAACAACACTTACAAGATTAAGAATACCTATAATTGGGTTGTTACATAGAGCATACATCACATGCATGATAAGTAAATGTTCTAAAATAAACATCCTAAAATTAATTTGGGAGGAGACCTTTACTTGATTTGAGTTGAGCGGAAACCTATCTTGGTACTTCAAAGGGCCCTTCTGTTCCAGCTGGATTCTTCTCTTTACTTTAAGGTCACTTTTGATGCAGGAATGATGGTTGGGAAACCTCATTTGAGCGTGAGTAGAGTTTGAAATCCGGATCAAGAACTGTACTGGTTTTAGAAAATGAGTGGGTGCCATAGCTTCTTGCTCCAGAACCTTTGACTTGGTTGCTAATGAAAACAAAGACAGATATTATTAGCTTGGTTAGTAAACTTCTTTGACTGGTGGGACATGAAAAAGAATTTTTCTTCAAGAAACTTCTTTTTGGGTGAATTTCACTTTTGATGGTTAACCTCGAAATTTTGACTCACCTAAGTTCAACTTGTAAACTAGGCTGAGAAAGCGATTCGAATCCTACAAGGAAATTTTTATCTAAAAAAATCATAAAATTTACTGCTATTCACATGCTGCTCAAGTGCCTTTAATTCTGTTTTATCAATAGTGATTCTTCATTCCTTATCCTATCTGTGATTGAAATTTAGTTTTTTTTTCCACCATAATGCTAAATTTTATAATCATATTTTTAATAAATATTATTTTTTTAGCAATGTTATGCAATTATAATTTTACAAAAAAACATAAATTAAAATACATATGTGAATATTGTGTGAAGCATTTCTGAAAGGGCATAAATACAATTTAATAATGTCATGTCATTATATTCACTTTAGTCTCTATAATTCCACTTTCTTTCTGCGTTTAAATTGTGAAAACTAATATCAGAACCTATCCATACCCTCTCTATAAAGAAGCAAAGACATTGACTCCAGTCTTTCCATTGCAATCTTCTGAACCTCCTGTTGATCAGAACTGAAAACCAGCCTCACTATGGCTGAAGAATTCCATGGAAGATTATCCAGCTTCAACCTGTTGAGCTCCTTAAGATGCAGCGATGTCTTCCCCTGCTCGACGGCCGTGAACTCCGGCGACATTGAAGAAAGCTTCGGGTGTTCTCCGGCGACCACTGCTTTATTTGAACTCAGGAAAGCTGACTCCTTTGATAACTTGAGTGCCCATCCTTCCAGTTTAGATCTCTCGTCTTCCTCAATTGATTGGTCCCAATCTTTCCTGTAAGCTATATATGCGTACCATTTGCATCTTTCTCCTTTTTTTTAATTATGCTTGTTTAGACATAGCTTAAATATATACGAATATTTGGTGTTCCAGTGAAAGCTTCGGGACTAACTTCCAACCTGTACTGCTCGAGGATAGAGCAACAACAAGACCGTGTAAAATACATGATCCTTCCATGGATATGATCAGTCAGAGCTTCTTTCAATTGTATCAGACCCTTTCAGAATCCGCCATGGATGAAATTCAAAATTTTCCAACGGTCAAAAATTCTCCCGTTTCAAGCACTACGGCCAGCAATATTGTTTCTGACTCCACAACGAAGGTATGTATATATATTCATAGTTTGTTTATTAATATAGATTTACAATCATAAATATTGAACTTGTTATTTATTCTTGTATGGATCAATTTAGTCAAACAGAACAGCTTGGAGAGATTCAATTCTCCCGATTGCAAAGAAGATTAGAATAGAAACACCTTCCCCCTTGCCAACTTTTAAGGTAAGGTTTGATCGATTTTAATCTTAAATATATTAAAGTAATTATATTAAGATTAATGGAATAAATTTATAATTTATGAATAAAAAGCTGCTGGTTTATGTTCTTTTAGGTGAGAAAAGAGAAGTTAGGTGACAGGATAACAGCACTCCAGCAACTGGTATCACCTTTTGGAAAGGTGATGATGTTAAATCCTTGTTGACTTTTTCAACACATCGATCCATCCATTGATGCTTTATTTGATTCCACGCACCCCTAATATATATACATCATACTAACAAAATTGTTACACGTAAAGGAAAGTTGTCGAATCAATTGTCAAAATATTATTTTTTTTTTTACTAAATTTTGGACAAATTAGTACTCTTGTCTTAAGAAATATATGACTATATAATAACATGCTTTTAAATCACATTGCCCAAAGCGATATTATTAAAAGTACATAAAGTTCATTGCTTTTTCTAATTTTATCTATACTACATACTATAATCACAATATGAACTTATTTATATCAAATTATGCTTAAAAATCACATATTTTTCTCCTTCATCTAGACTGATACGGCTTCAGTTCTCCATGAAGCCATAGAATACATAAAGTTCCTCCACGAGCAAGTGAATGTAAGTCCTTTGCCCTTTTCTTAATTCTAAGTTATTAGATTAGTTAAATCCATTTCCCAGTGATAAAATTGTCAAAATGTTGTCTTTTTTGAAGGAGGCCATTTTAAATCAAAAGTCATATAAAAGTTAAAATAGTCTACCATGAACATCATTTCAATCAATATAAAAATATTATGGGGACTAACTAGTTTCCCAATTAAGATTTATTCGTTCTATTCTTAAATAAATAAATTAATGCCAGGGACTAAGTAATCCATATCTAACAAATGGACTCCAGAGGAAAAACCAAGAGGTAATTACTTACTCGCAACTTTTCTATCATAATTCAGATTTAATCACGTATTAATACAATGAAAAAGCTTAATAATACTCAACTTAATCTGAAAACAGATTTTGGATAAGCGGACGAAGAATGGCAATTTGTCAAAGAAAGATCTTAGAAGCGTTGGGCTCTGTCTTGTTCCTATATCGAGCACATTTACAGTGGCCACCAATGAGCTCCCTCCGATCGATTTCTGGACTCAACTCTCCAGCATTGAGAACTACTACTACTTTTAAAGGAATATATATATATATATATATATATATATTTATATACTTTACAATATCTTATTATGCTTTGAGCATATCCATGCGGTGGTGGAAGGCAAAGATTGGTTAGCCTTCAACATCACATATGATAGTTATATTCCATTATGTTAATAGTTGATTAGGCGTAAACATTTATCTTGGCATGAGTATCCTGTAAGATAAACGATTCTTTTAGATTTAATTAGGTTTATTTATTTTGATCAGATAAGACGACGCATTATATCCTCATTCTGATCCCAAAATTAGTGCTAACTAAATTAAAAATCAGGTAAGTTCAGTGCAGAATAAAAAGCTTTGGATATATTCTGTTTGTCTGTTCAATGAGGAGATTAAGCTAGCGCTGTTATTTTAAGCGATGACAGATTCAAGAGCTTCGGTTGAACAAATTAATTAGCACTATAGGAAAATCTGCCCGAACTGACAGAAACAATTGGTAAAAGATTTTCGCTGATTATTATGGACAAAATATATGATTGAATTTCCAGCATAAGTTTTATGACTGAAAGATTGATGGCAAGTCAACAAGTTCATATTTTACTTATCTTCGATGGCTTTATGAACTAAAATTCAATAGAAAAGTTTCCGGCGGATGAACATTATCGAGAGAGACAAGTAGAGAACATAAAAAAAATGCGTATCTTTTATTCATGACATTAGCCACTACTTATAGGAATGAGTCCAAGTTCTACAAAATTACATATCAGTTCCCTCATCATTAGCCTTTTAGGGAGATCTTTTGATAATTATAAAAAAAACTCACATGTAATAGGACCGAATGACCGATTATGTCGATAGAAAGCTTGTCGGTCATTCGCAGTGCCTTGAGTTTGCCGACAGTATGTCCAAAAAGGAGTGTTTCTTGCCGATTTTCTTGAGGGTCGATCGCCACTCTGCGAGAAATTCCCTATTATGTTCATCTGATCGCTAGAACTAAACGTCTCCTTCGCCAGCATCTAACTCAAAGAATCGTCAAATGGCTCATTTGATCGCTCGTATCTTCCGTCCTAGCTGTTCACCGTTTTCCATATTCGCGTTGACATATTTTTCATATACAATTATATATCAAATCTGATGGCTGAAACTTTTCATTTGTTTCTTCTTCCTTGTGTGCTCTCCATCATGGTTGTCTACACTCCACTATAGCCCGTTCAATTCACTGATTTAGAGTTCCAATCCTCTCTTTTTTTCATATTATTAGAGGAAATACTCATTGTCGACATTATACAAGTATTTATTTGAGATTTCATTTGTTTAATCTCTTGTTTTAAAGATTTGAAATTTTTAGAAAATATTGATCCTAACATCAAATTTGTTCAATATTTGATTGTGGTTCGTTTATCTTACATTATATTTGCATTTACAAGCTCGTTTCTTACATTATGAAGAAGAGTTAAATCAGATTAGGATTCATTCTAATTTAGCTTTAAGATTTATTGTTTTTAGTATACCTAGTTGGGATTTGATTAATTAATTATTAAGAGATTTTAATTAGCAACATTTGAAGCTTTACGATACAAGTCATAACATTTAGGTTCAAAACAATTCATTTTTTACACTGCTCAAATTTTGGTAGCTCCAAGTAACTACAAAAGAAATATAATATTCAGATGGTTAATTAGATTAATCATGTCCATGGCAAGAAGCATCTAGATGACTACCCCCTTGAGACTCAATTTTGAATTGATGTACAAATGAGATCTTGAAATTGATTGATTATATGCATGGACATTCAGACATGTCATGAGAGACCTCATTTAGAAGGGTGTGATCAATCATCGTATAATATATCCCCATGTCATGTACTGTCAAATTATGTAATTATAATATGTATGATGATCATTAGCTCTATAATCAAATATAAATTTTAGGGTGTGCATATGGAATTTTTATGTGACTTGCACTGCTTTATTTATCTTAATACAACTTACTAATTACATAACCTTAGCATTGACTTAGTAAAATGAGATATTGTTCATCTTGAGATATTTTTTTCACACTTCTTCACACTAGTTAATCATTTTTCAGATATATGTTTTTTCTTTTGCATCTATATGTCACATATGGATATCCAGAATAAAACGTTATGGATGTACAATAGATTGCATTAAAAAAAAAACATATGGGTTCTTAGAAGTACGAGTATTTTGTGCTAGTAGCATCTCATATTAATATTTATTCTTTTGAGAGTAACTCTTGATGTCCATATTGGAGACACAAGAATTAGACATACTTGATCTTAGACGAAGTCATAAGAGATGTATATCATAGGTAATTTAAATAAGAGTATTTGATTTAGATTTTATACGATGTGTATGTACCATAAATCGATTTTTTGACTGGTGCTTAAATGAATTTTGCTCCTCCAAAAGAATATGATTCTATATATATGAAGAAATGATGTTTGATGCAACAAGAATTAAATTTGTTGGATAAGTGGAGGGATGGGCCACTAAACATAAAAGCTTATACAAACTATTACAACCATTGTGACAATATTGCACGAGCCATTTTGAGTTATCTATGGTTGTTAGGATGTTGAGCATCAAAATCAAATAAAATATACCCCAAAAATATTTCAATAAAATTCAAGGATCATTAAAGAAGACTAACCCAAATGAAAACTTAGTTCCAGAAAATTTATACATAACCAAAAATCGGTGTCCTAATTAGATTTTAGCTTTAAGAAAAACTATTATATCAATGGCTAGATGTTATATTATAAAGATGATGTAATGAAATCAAATATTATAGATTTTGTGGAGCTTCAAGAATCAAATCATAAAGAAGAAAAGTCAAAAACAGAGAAAAAAAATTTTGTGCGAATATACTTTCAACTTGTCACTCATTCTACATCTTCATAAGACTCGACATAAAAGAAAAAAAAAAAGGGTGAAATTAGTAATTTGAATTATCTTACAAAAAGAGAAGCATAAAAACACTTCGATTAGATATAATCACATAATGTTAGACTTGCTAAGTATGATTTCCTATCGTACAATTAGATTTCCTCACTTCACTCATGTTGACTTTTGATTTTAACGGTTGCCTTGTCAGCTGCCACTAAAGAATAAGGTGGCGGCAGCGAGAGTTGATTTGGGGTGATGAAATGATCTAAGTTTTTAGTGTGGACTCCTGACGTAGCTCTATGTGCGACAGAGGTTATTCATGAGTTATTTTCAGGTTAATCCCGAAATAACCCAGAAATAACCCGCGGTCTCTATTTTTGGGTTATTTCTGGGTTATTTCGGCGTTATTGAAAATAACCCTGAAATAACCTGAAAATAACTCATGAATAATCTCCGCCGCACGTAGAACTACGTCAGAAGTCCAGACAAAAAATGTGCTCGATGGAATGTGCTGTGTGAAGGTCAACGCTCGTCTCCAACAGCGAAATCTGACTCCCAGCAAAGAGGAAAAGCCATTTTGCACTTGAATTCCTTATAAAATTGCTTATTTCTTACAAATCTAAATAACTTCTTAATATTTTTTTAATTTTGTTATTTAAAATAAGCACGAGAATCTAAAAAATAAAATTAAAGGTAAGAATTTTAAATCTGATGTAGGTAAAAAAAAAAATTATATATATATATATATATATGTATATATATATCTAACAAACTAAAAAAATGTTGAACTAAATAAGTAAAATATACTTTTATTTGACTAACCAAAATATGATGCAAAATCTAAAATCACATAAAATTTTAATATGGATAAAAAAATAATAGATTTTGAAGATAAAAATAGTTCTATAAATATAAAAATATATATAACATAAGATCCTACCATAACATGTTGGAGGAAGAACGAGTAGGCGGCATGCCTTAAGATTTAAGAAAAGATTGAGCAGATCGGCTCAACTAATGCTCGATGAACAACTAAATGGTTGATACCAAAAAGTAGTGAAAGGAGTTCAAGTTAGGATGCACTAATGCAAGGAAAAAATTTGCATGCGATAGACGTACCCAGTGCTGTGTACGATAATGGGTTATACCGAGGGTACAAGGGGGTTACATTCTCGGTATAACCCTTTATAACCTCCCTGTAACCTTCTGTAACTTACCTGTAACTTACTGATAAATTCTTAATATACGATAACAAAAGCGCGAAACTTATTTTATGTTACAGGTAGGTTACAAGGGATTATACCACGGATGTAACCCCCTTGTACCCTCGGTATAACCCCAATATCGTACGCAGCGCTGCGTACGTCTATCGCATACAAATTTTTTCCCTGATACAGACATGGGGCATGCCTATATTTAAAAATACTGGGCTTATCCTTAAAAATACAGCACAAATGCGTCTTTGATGGACATTATAAATATATATATATAGTGATCACATAAATTAAATAAACATGAAATGAAAAAAAAGACCCTAAAATTTATTGATAATTAAATTTAAAAAAGAAAAATATATCAAAATGGTAGTCAAAGAATTAGTAAGAAATTATGCACCTATGATCATCAATAATTTTTTAAAATATTGCATACAATTATACATGTTATTTAGTATAAAATAAATCATTGAAAGATATTTAAGTATACATTTTATTACTATTTATAATTTTTTTTTTTTTTTACGGACAATTACACATTTTACTGCTATTTTTTCTAGAAGTGGACATTTGACAAACTTGTCTGACACGTGTTGGAAGTGCATTGCATGTGTGTCAATGTTCGGTAAGTGTCGAATATTGCACGTCTGTTTATAGTGAAGCGTCAGTGCATCATTACGTCTAAGGAAAAATAAAAGAGAAAATGAGCTTGATTTGTGGTAGTTGAATCTTAATTTGTTCTTGAATCATATTTCTAGGGTTAGTGCATAAGAAATGAGAGAGGGAGAGGAAGAGAAGAGGGGGAAGGGTGGGCGGGGTATTAATCAATAGTAAAATATGTATTCATAAAATGATTTTTTTTGTTTATGTAGGAGAGTGTATAATATGAATAGAGGTTTTACATGATATTCTAGGTATATTTTACATGTATGAGTCTATTTCTATGCTTCCTTATGACTCGACTCGCTGGGATACTATGACTTCGGCTTTGTAAAGCCCGTTTGGTCGGGTAGATTGAGTCGGTGCAGTTGGTCAGTTAGACTGGATTAGCTTTGGATCTATAATATTGATTCGGTCGGATAGGGTATGTCGATCAGTCGACCGCTGGATGAGAAGTTTTTGTCGGTAGAACAAGACTAGACTATCAAGTATTGGGAAAATCACTGTAACCTGATGGATAGCTTAATCCTTGATGAAAGGGTCCTTCGGGATAATTGTCAAGCTTTATTGTATTGTCAATTCTTGGTCTCTAATGAGGAATCTCACGAAAATTTGTGGGATGACTACTGATGCAGAAGAACTGGATTCAGCCAGATCTACTGATAGGTTGGTCTATGCCTTTGATCGGCTTTCCAGTGGGGCTTAGCTCGAACGCTTATCTTTCTCCCTCTAGTCTAATAAGTTCATATTCATATCATTCTTTCTTTCCTTCTCCTTGCTCAATTAGAATTCGTCATTGGCTTGGATGGCCACGTCCAATTTGATAAGTGGGATCTTTTGTCTTGTGTTGGCGAGCCTACTTTGTTGTACTTTCTTTCTTCTAAATCATGGGATATCCTCGTGATCCTTGGTGGTACATTCTTGATGTAAAGCGGTAGATATTTTAGGTTCCTAGCACAAATTTTGGCTAGAAATCCTAAAAAAAAATTCTTTCACTTAAAATTAGCAGAATTTTCATAAAAATATTCCTTCAAACCTTTTAATAGAATATGTCAGTTATAAATCCTGGGGGAAATTTGTATTACTTTTTTCGTGTAAAAAACTCCTTGGTGTTATAGTAGTAAATAAAGTACATTAAAGTGCTATGTAATCAAAACTCACAACAATTAGTGCTTTATTTTTATTTAGAAATAATTTATTAAAGCTCTCTTAATTTCAATTGATCGCTTTGTAATCAAATCTCTATAATTAGTGGCGTAATTTTTTAGTTTAAGAGAAATCCATGTAAGCTCTCTACAGGCAATATTCCTGTCATCCGACACCAAATAATCTAAACGTGGCCTAATATTCAGCAACATGAAGGTCCAAATCAACCAAATCCAAATCCCAAACATCTTAAAAACCATATCAAAGAGCAGGGAACACTTTTGGTACCAGTTGCGAGAACTTACTTACACTAGCGCAAGTTAATTTTTATGACAACTTTCAGGAGAAAATCAAAGGGGCCCAACAAACAGAAGATGGAAGGATACAGAAACGTAGATTCAGTTCATACAAATGGTTCAAGCAGAAGTCCTAAACTTCTTTGCAAGGCCGGCAAAATACTGACCCTGATGAAATGCAAGCTTCAGCTCAAGCTCAGAAGGCTGCCTTGATCCATCCCCAGCAAAAGTTCCAGCACCATAAGGAGATCCGCCTCTCACCATCTCCAATTCAGACATCCCAGCTCCACCAGTATAACCAGTTGGCACAAAGATCATTCCATGGTGAACCAGCTGAGTTATAGCAGTCAAGCTGAAGATAGTTAGGAGGGAAGTATCAGTGGATTCTAAACTCATACTTTTCGATCGATAAAGTTGGCCAAAACACTACAGAGAGAACGAAAGTGCTTACGCTGTAGTCTCTTGGCCGCCTCCCTGAGTGCCGGTGCTGAAGAATAAAGCAGCTGGCTTTCCTGCAAGCTGTTGGGTTCTCCAGAGGCCACCAGTTGAATCTAGGAAGGCTTTGAATTGTGCAGGCATCATTCCAAATCTAGTTGGAAAGCCAAAGATAAACCCATCAGCTTCAAGAAGTCCGCTGGCTTTGATGACCGGTGCATCACCTTTAGGAGGTGCACCCATCTTGCCAAGAACTTCTTCTGAGAGTGTCTCAGGAACCTAGCAAACAAGTAATTGTTGAGATTAGAATCAATTTGATCAGTTGCAGAAAAAAATAGTGGTAATACTGAGTAAAGACATTATGGGTGTCTAACTAGTTTTAAGTTGGTAAATAGCTCGCGTTCAACTCGTTAAAAAGCTTTTGTTTAGCTCCTTGTTAACTATGGAGCCATTAATAAACATATTATTATGGCTTAATTACTTACGGGCCGTTCAGAATCAATATTGTTTTTTATTTCTATATTTTTGCTATTATTTTATTTTACTTACATTTTGATTTGAAATAAAATATATTTGATATGTTTGATTAAGATACAATTATTTTTTAAAACACTCAAAACTAGTAAAATGTTATTTTGAGTGTTTTCAAAAACATGTTGATTTATTTTTAGAAACAAAAATAAAAACATGTAAAATATATATTGAACAAATGTATTTTTAAAAACAAAACAAAAAAAATTGATCCCAAACAAGCCCTTAGCAAAGCAACTGCAAAGAAAACTTCATTAGCTCCTGATCGGGTAGTTAAAAGCTTAATAAGGTTAAGCATTGATAAACATTATATATATAGTGGCAATAGTGGTAGAATATGTTATTAAGTTTTTCCCTTGCATGATGAGGTTTTGACTTTGATTCTTTCTCTTCTTCTTTTCTGTTTAAAAAATAATAAAAAATTATCTTTTGATTGATATATTTGTGTTCATTTATGTTAGCAAACAAGTCAAACATTGATGAACAAAACTGGTTAAGAGAAATTTAAAACATCAATAAATGAACCAAATGAGTAGTAAGAAAACTTGATAAATTAAACTCAAACAGAGCTCTCTTAATTTACACATGATTCACTCTCACCCCTAATAGATCTAGAATTTCAAGTACACAAAAATGACTTAAAGTCGGTCCAGAATTAGCCATTTCAAGTGAGTTCAAAGAACCTGATAATTTTGAATTCAAGTCGTAGCAAAACTCACACAAACTCCATTATCCGAATTTGTTGAGTCAGATTTAACTTGAGTAGGTTAGAAGAGCAGTCCTCTCCTTCAATAAATTCATCAAAGGAACACAAACAGAAGTTAAGCGCAAGCTTTACTGCTTCAGTTCTTACCAGCCATGATAGATGATAGATCTCAGCACCAATCCACTCTATGAAAGTTCACCTTTTTAGTTGAAATTTAATAATTATTTTCCGATTGTTAAGCTATGGACCAAGCTTATTCCATTTTTTAGTAAGCTTCGCCAAAGAAGTTAAAATACAATAATTATTTCCATTATTAAAAAAGCCCGATTAATGGGCAGTGGACCAAGCTAACTATCTATTATGTTTCTTTGGTAAACTTCATAAACAGAACCGAAAAGAGACAAATTTGGCATTTGGAATATTTCGATGGAAAAGAGGTAGAAATTTACACCATAAAATTATAAAAGTAAACCAAATCAATATCTAAAAATCAACCAACAACCCACTACCCACAAAAAATAATGAGAAAAAACACAGACGCTCAAAAAAGATTATCAAATGTACATCGAAAATGTGTCAGCGCTAATCCTGAGGAGATTTAATGATCCGGAGGAGGAGAGTACGACAAAAGAAGGCCCACCAAAAAGAAGACCAAGAGACCCATTTATCCGACTGGATGTAGCCATCCGAGTCAAGGCCAAAGCCAAGCAAATGCAGTTGTTCAAGCCGGAGCCAAAACCGACAAAGCCATGAGGAGGAAAAAAAGATGACCAAGTGATTTAAGCCAAATACTGAAATAAGACAAATAGACATCTGAGCCAACCACTACAAAAAAAACTGACCAAATAAAGTAGCCAACCTTCCTGTAGATCCAATTCGAGAAAATATGTAGTCCCATACTATCACCAACCATTCCACGAAGGCTCCCGAGACTCCAAATAAGGGATCAAGAATTAACAACGTAACAAAGAATCTAATAGTCACCCATTGAGAGCAAGCTACTTATAAGGTCATGGAGATTTACCATTTGCTCGATAGTTTTGCATCGCTCTACTAACATGTCTGAAGTCAATTAAGCTCAACCAATCGAGCTAAAGAGCAGCCGAGCGATAAGCTTATACATGTAAAATAGTTAGAATACCTTTAGAACTCCCGTTAAAGCAGGGGTGAAAATACAATATCATCATATTTTACTCTCTCTCTCATAAATATGGAGGACATTTTATGAACAAGGGGTAGTAAAATTAGCCAAAAACAATGGAAAATGTTGTGTGAATCATGGACAAATCATGATTCAACAACAAGAAAGATGAAATAGTAAATCCTACTTTGATGGACCCAAAAATAAAATTTACAAATCTCGCCTTTGTCAGAGTTTTAGTAAAACAAGATTGCTCTTAAGTACTAACCTACCACAGATTAGCCTCCACACCTTCAACTGATGAGGCGCCCTTCAATATCTCATGAGCAAGTTTCTCAACATGTCCATAAGTAGAGTAATACCTAAATAAAACTTGCGACAATTAATTCCAGTGATAAATGTTCCAAAAAAATGTATGGTAGCTCATGATAATATTTTATGGCCTTAAATGGCACTTTGAATGCTAGCACATTATTTTCATAACATCTCTTAAACCGAATTTGCAATGAAAGTACATGTTAAGGTTTATTCTTCGAGAAAAATTGCGAGCAACTAGAAGCAACAATGGGTGCAAAATAATTAAAAGACGGTCCTTTGCAAGGTAGCAAACAGAGCATGAAAAAACCCGTTCAGGCAATTCGCCGAACAGCTGGCATGAAAGAAGAAGTGGTTCGTGTAAATCACAGATTAACTGGATAATGAAACAGAGATCCAAATCAAACGAACAAAAGCACGTTAGAGATGAAACGAAAGAGAATGTTTTGAAGAAAAGAAAGAATAGTCAACGCCTACACAATGTAAACTTTCGTTGCCATTTATGGACGTCAAGGGAGCTCTGCAGCCGCTGTGGGATTTACAGTGAGAAGAAGAAGGAGGTCCCTGTTGCAGCTGAGACCAAGTGGATCGGGAGTTCTGCAATTTATAGAAAAAATATTGAAAGAAAAAGGTCGATATTGCCAGCATTGTTGACATTTTCAATTTGTTGACGTTGAAGCGAGGCCCGATGTTTTAATCTAAAATAATTGAAGGTGGCCGCTAGATTTCTTGCTCCAGCCGGAGTGAAGGTCTCCGCTAGCCCCAGTATAAGCCTGGAAACAAAGCTGAAGGGGAATTGTTCAGTTCATCTAGGCAATGTTTTCATTCAAATTTTAATATGCGGGCGACTTCTGACTTATTCGTTGAGAGTGTAGATCATTTTTTTTAAAATTAATTAATTAATTTAGGGTCTGTTTGGGGCAGCTGCAGCTTAT
>NW_018165470.1:324486-327605 GCF_001263595.1 Phalaenopsis equestris | reverse complement strand
AGAACATGCTCATACTTATCAGTATTAGTAAAATTCTAGTGTTGATAAAGAATATAAAATTTCAAAATAATTGCTTTACCTTTGTCTCATTTGAATAATTGCATCAAGATGATTTGTTACGCTTGCTTTACCTTTGTCTCATTTGAAAAAGAACCCAGTAAAAATTTTTCAAACATAAACATTTACTGTAAATTCCTTTGTCGTTAATGAACAAATTTCAAGGACAATAAAAAAACGGTGAATCATCTTAGCAGGCTTAATAAGTGATCTTAAATTTTTACATCTCATCAAATCAAGTAATCATGGTCTTAAATAAATGAAATGTACGGCATCCACTCCCTTAATTTCTTGATCTTAAAGGTTTACTCTATTGTCAAATCCAAATAATAAGCTACAGATGGAGTCTAATATAAGTGTGGATGCTTATCAATTAACAATTATCAACAACAATATTACAAAAAATTGCTAAATAAATTAGCAAATAATGAATGAAAATATATATGAAGTTACTAACATACTGGAACATTCTCAAAGGCATTATTAATAATCATTTGGACGACATAATGCAGCCTAATCACCTAAATATACTTGCTCAATTATTCAAACAGTTTTATTGCATTCTTTTAGTAAGAGGTCGCATCAACTAACTCTATGAAAGTGATTTCTCTCGAACATCTTACCAAAAAGTTCTTTAGACTTTTCCATTACATGTCCTTATTATTTACTACATTTATAAAGCAACAAATATATTTAAAATAATCTTATGTGTGGCATTGTAACATTTGATGTGTGTTGGACCACTTTCTTCAAGTATAGAAATAGAACCTCAGAATGGTCAGCTGGTTTCATTTCAGGACTAAATCGTCCAAATAACAATTACTACATTAAAAGGAACATCATGCATCCAATGAAAAAACAATTGAATTGTTCTAGCAGCATCCAACTTTTCTTTACAAATTATCCTTTAATTGCTTCACCACATCTCAAAATAAAAAGGGGTATCAACTGTCCTTTAGCTTTCAATTCTTTAATTATACAAGTCATTGAAATTTGATTAGATGTATTTAATTTCGCTGCATGATATTCTTTTGATAGTCCAAAACATAAAATATCATTCTCCAACATCATATCAAAATCATCACTTTTATCAATATTAACATATAGCATTTCATTAATTTGGCATGTCAACTCTTTCCTCTTTTTCAAGGGCTTATGAATCTCATCTTTCACATGTTTAAAGCAATTAATATAAGCGTTTGCATTTCCAAAATTATCAAATAAATGTGGTTTGTGATAAGCAATTTCTCCTTCAATCATTTTATCACCACATACATGTCATGCAAATTTTATCACATTACAACAATAACATCGACGACAAGCCTTCATTGTGTCCTATTGAGTGTCATATTTTCATTCAATTCTTATAAATTAGGATCATTTTTTTATACAACATGTACAAGTTTTTTAAGTCTATCTCTACCTCTCTTAACATAACTCAAATCTAAAACATTTACTATCCTAACTAGGCTATCAGATGGTCGACGTTTAATGCGACCAAACCATTATCACTTTCTTTTATCAAAAACATATATTTTCATAAAATGTCTTTCTTTATCATTTGACCTAAATATAACCTTCTTTAAGGTACCTAATAGATAAAACTAATGATGTAAAACAGATTTGTACAATAAAAAACCTTTTGAATCCTAGAATTTATTAAATATGCAGAATACATTATTACTAAAAAAATAGCGTGTAAAAAGAAATTTCCCCATCTTCACATGTTAAGAGAAAAAATAGCAACGTGACATAGTTCTTGTTGTCTTGCATGGCTTTTTTTTTATATTTACAAGACAAAAATAAAAGACAACTATAAATGGTTTACAATGTTCCTTGATATGAAAATATTGAAGCCTTTGTGTAAGAATCTCGTAACGTGAGATCACTGTTTTGGCTGATAAAGATGACTTTTAATTGTTGAATTTATTCGAGTGTCATAATTATTACAAAAAAGTATTTTTCTCAAAAATGTAGATAAATATTGTATGACAATTTTGTTTTATTATTATATTGTGATTGGTGCAGCATCAATAAATTTTTCTTATTTGGCACAAATCTGAGGCATATTTTGAGAAAAAAACGTACCAGATTCAGATTCAAATTCAAAATCATTTAGAGCTTCAATTTTAATAATTTTATAGTCAATTTGACCGTCTCGACAAAACGAACCCAATGATATACCAAAATTGGTCTAATTCAAGTCTGATCAAGTCTAGATCAAACTATTAAAGCACAGTTCAAGGCTTAATATCACTAATTGAATCGTCAAATGAATTCTAAATTTCACATATTTATATTCAAATCGAGCGTCTCGATGAGAGGAATCCAAAAAACCTAACCTCACTTAATTCTGAGGTCATTAAGACCCTTAAATTATTAAAAAAACTTTATGATCAAGGGAGATCAAAATATGTTGTCTGATCGGGTGGTTATGAGAGTTATTATCCGAATGACTAAAATGTCCTTCCACCATATGCTATAAATAGACCTCTTCTATTCGCTTGAGGAAATGAGGAATCAAATTTAGTATTGTTCTAGACTAAAGATCCTGCGATAATTTTCGGCATCCATAATCGCCGACCACCATCGAACTCCGTCCACCGTCCGTCGTTGACAATCATCAGTCGCTCCCCTGCCCATCGTCAACAAACTCTGTTGTGTAACGACGTATCCATAAATACGGTATAACAAAGTATCACGAATATAATATAATGATGTATTAAGAATACGATGTAATGAAATATCTTGAATATGATGTAACGAAGTATCCAAAAAATGGTATAAACGAATAATATCGTATTGAAAATCCGACGATAACTCCCAACAACAACTGCTTACGACCACCATATTCAGAAATTTACGACTTTCTATGAACTCATGAAGTTTTCTATATGTTATATTCCCACAAGTGTTGTCTTTGGTGAAAATTAACAAATACGAAAAAAGGGATACAACCACCAACCAGTATTATTTAAACTATTAAATGAATGAGATCCATCCAGTCTCATTTTTATTTTCAAACAAATCAATATATATATATATATATATATATATATATA
>NW_018165470.1:315068-324365 GCF_001263595.1 Phalaenopsis equestris | reverse complement strand
TATATATTATATATATATATATATATATATTAAATTAAATTAAATCAAAACTACATTTTATATTTTTCAAAAGGAAGAAGGAAATTTTAACGACCGACGATGTTGTCATTGTAGCCTTCCATTACGTCCTCTATGGTCAACCAATGTTTTTACAACTACCAACTACAACGGCCTCGCAAGCCAATTGATGCTACAATAGCTATCAATCATGACCTAAGTAACCAACTAAGACTTATCTAGCTAACTATTATAATCTTCAATTATAACTTATGTGACCAACTACAACCTATATAGTCAATTCCAAATACAGCTTCTAGCTACAGCTTCTGTGGCCAACTGGCGCTTCTACATCTATCAAATACAGCCTATGTGATCAGTTACTTCTACAAGTTTCCATTATGACCTTTGTGATTCAACTAATGTGCTGACAACTATCAACTACAACTTATATAACAACTTATTAATGCACATTCCCACTATGATCTTTATGGCCAATTGATGTTGTTGTAGCTACTAACCACGACTTATGTGACCAACTACGGCTATGTGATCATTTGCTCTTACAACTTTTAACTATAGCCTCCATGCCCAACTAACATTATTGTAGTCTCCAACTATGACATTTGTAGTCAACTGACGCTATTGCAACCATCGACTATAACCTTAATGATTAACTACTGCTTTTATAGCAACAAACAAAGGTCGTTGTGGCCCGCTATCACTATTATCGTGAAAAATACATTTGAAGCTCAATCATCGCTATTAAAGATGAATTAGTATTATGCACATATAATTATTAGCATTTTAATTTCACATTCTCTAATTTAGGAAAAGAGTGAATCCATGTATTTACAATCATATAGTGGATTACTTTTATTGGGTCAAGCTCCGTGATTTTTTCTTTTTCAGAATTTTTTCGAAGTAAAAAATCTTAGTGGTTCCTCCTTTTTTATTATTTGTGTTAGATTTTCATTCAACGATGAGATGTAAAATTATCACTCTACCGTCACAAACCTTCCGACATGCAACACTGATGATTTGGTGGCTCTATGTTATACAATTTAGATGATATAAAATGTTTCTTCTAAATAGATCTTAAACAAATTCTCTTCGTGCACTAGAACTATGTGACCAGCATAAGGGTTATGCTAATCAAGTTATGACCTAAGCGATCATACCAATTAATTCAATCCAATTTTCTAACATTTTGGCCGGAATAATCAAGAACAACTTCTAACAAATGAAGTGTGTGCTTCTTAAATTGCAAATTTCATAATAGCCATCAGAATTCTACTCAATTCAAGAGTATAAATAATGAACAATGAATTTACCATGGTTATGCATGAAAAATTATTATGTAAATAAACCAATAACCGGTATCTCGCACTTGACATACAAAACTTATAATTGATATGATTGATTGATTTAAGTGTTTTGGATTGGTAATTAATTTAGGTCATATTGCTTATAATTGTATGTTTGTTCATGTATTGATAGTTGGAGTCATTTATAATATTTCTTATAATCACAGAACATGGAAATTAAGGTTCACTGGCCTTGGATTTATATTAAACTTCTCCCAGCATAAAGAAGTTTAACAAATGAAATTCAAAGAGGAGTTCAGATGTTTATTTTAATTATAGGTCCAAAACATATTTATTACAAAAGAAAACTTAAATGACTTTGTTTAAGTGAAAAAAAAAAAAACTTGAGGGTTTTAAAAAAACTAATTTGGGCTGGATTTTTACAAGATAGGTTTACGGAACATAAAAATGAGACTAAAATATGATAATGTCAACGTAAACAATGATGTTTCAATCACTCATGTTGTTAGATGATGAGCAAGCCTATAGATTTCAAAATATGATATTTGATTCTGTTCACTAGCATATTGAGCTAATTGTTCATCAGGTAATTATTGAAGAACCTCTTCTAATAGAGACGCTTAACAATGTCATTAAACATTGAATCCAACTCAGACAAATTTTATAGCAAGAATAACAAAAAAACTATTTGAATTATCCAATGCAATTCGAAAGCTAAGCATTAAATTTGATTATAATATCCATAAAGCTACCAAAAGGAAACTAACCCAACTAATACCCTTGCACCTACTGACTTCTATAAGACCAAAAAGGTGATGCTCAAATTAGGCTTAAAAACACAAAGCATGATTAAAGGAAGATTTAAAAGTATATCACATAATTCCTATACATTTACATATCTAACACCTAAACTTTATATTTTACATCCATAACACTTATGTCTGAAAACGTGTGTTTCACTTTTAGAAGTTAATAATAGAGGTAATTTTGATGTGATATGAAATATTTGGGTTATAAATGTAAAAATCTAAGTTTAAATGTCAGATATGTAGATATATAAGAATTGTGGTATGTATGAAGATGCCCCTAAATTAATTTAATAATTAATGTCTGCTGTTACAAGAATGGCGTAACTAAGAAGCAAGCAAAAGAAGATTTTTTAAGAAATTGCATTGCTTGCCTCTTTGAACCATGATTGAAGAAGTTCTCTTATGTTAAGCACATCAAATGGTATCACAAAACCAACCGAAAACCAGATGACTGATTTATCACATGCAAAGGTATAGAATTATTTTGATCACAAAGATCTTAAGCTTGTTAGAAAGCCATATGCTAATAGTCACATTAGATATAACCAATCAAGTATTTGTTAGGAAGACATATGCTGATGGTTTTAGTAGATATAACCAATCAAATTCTCTGCACTCATGTTTGTCGGTCACAGTACATAAAATCTACTTGCTGATATGTGTTTGAAGAATACCATAAATATCTCATTTGTGATTGCTATTCAAATTCACTGTGACAAATAAAAAAGTTAATATGGAAGAGGGGCAAATCTAGAATGCATAAATTAAGGAATGTTTAAATCAGACAATAACGCTAGAGTAAGATACATTGACGACAACATAAATGAAAATAAGTTTAGTTGGTGTAGGCATACACAACGGAGGATAAAAAATGTGCTCATTTGGCAAATCAATGAAATATGTGTAAGAGAATTAGAAAAGAGAAGGGATAAACCTGCTGTTATATAGATAGAAGTTGTACGAAAATGTTTATTAAAGAGTCAATTTAATACCTCAGACCATATTTTAAGAGTTATGACTAAAAAATGAGGATTCAGAATGGCAACCTTAATAGTTTGAAAAAAATGTCAAGTGGAATCAACACTATCAGGGTGAAGTACTGCAAAAAAATTAGCTTGCAAATAGTACACAATTAGTATAAAATTAACTCTTTTATTTCAGAATAAATTTACAGTATCTTTATCATTGGTTATTTGGATAAAGAAGCGATCTCAGTAGAGCTCCATACTTGCACATCAGAACCAACAATGCATGAAGTGGTGAATAATAGATCTCAAGAGGGTTTATGTATATATAAACGGTTTCATAATGTATATGGTAATTCTCATATTTTTTGCATGGTTACTATTTTCTTATAAGACCTCATAAGATTGAAGGAAATACAATAAAGTCAAAGCTATGCAAAATATTGAAGTTCAACTGCTTCCCTACAATGAAATTTGATTTTGTTGATGCAGGAAAGCTGAAGGAAGAGAGAGAGGGGGAGGAGAGAGAGGGGGAGAGAGAGAGGGGGAGAGAGCGAGGAGTTTCTGTGTGTGTGATGGAAAAAAAGTAGAGTGTTGAAGAGGAGAGAAAAGAAACAACTAATTTTTGCTTTTTCTTTTTGGAATTTCAGCAATTTGTTTATTTTGATTTCAACACTTAACACAAGCTTGATTGAACCTATGAATTGAATACATATGTTTACTTTCTGCAATTAATTGTGTTGTCTGTGATATGTTTGATTGTAATGAATTGTGATATAAATTTGTGTTGATTAAACTCATGAGATGACCAAGATCAAACAAGAGGTTATTTGTTCAGAAAAGTGGTAATTCAAGTTTCCAGTAAAAAAAAAGAGCAAAAATAGGTTTTTCCAGTGAAAAATAAAGAACGAGGAGTTTCAAGTTACCGGTGGATTCTTCGCCGTAAATAATCTCACAAGCAGTATAACCAAAGGTATAATCAATAGAATATGCATCAATAATCACAATACCAATGGATATGTCATCGGTTTACCAAGTAGAATTTCATTTGTAAACTAATCAACAATTTAACTGATCATCCATCTGTTAATATTCAAATGGAATATGCAACAAAAAATTCTAGTATAAGTTCCACTAAAGCCAACCTCATCTAAGTTTTGCCGGTACGTCTACTAAAAAAGTATCCAATGGATACGTCGTCGATTTACCAAGCAGAATTTCATTTGTAAACAACTGATCAACAATTTAACTGATCATCCATCCATTAATATTCAAGTTGAATATTCAACAAAAAATTCTAGTATAAGTTCCACTAGAACCAACCTCACCTAAGATTTGCCAGTACGTCTACTGAAAAAGTATCACCAACACGAAACTAGTAATTCTAAAGCTTAATGACTCATTTTTTTAATAATATTCTTATGCAAAAAATGATTATAAAATTGAATTTCAGCAAACAGTTTCAAGATTTGTGATAGATTAGGTCAGTATAAATGCTTGTTTTCTTATGGCAATGATCCTATGCTAATTTTATTTATGAGAATTACTATTGTGATGGTTTATTTCTGCAGATGATCTTTTAATACAGGTATATAGTTGATTAGGAACCTGAGGTTGTGCCTGAGATCATCTCTAAGCCAAACATGTGTTAAAACTAAGATGTCTTATTTCACTACTATTATTGAGATGAAGAAATAGCTTCCAAGAAATTCTAGTTCATGATTCTCATCCAAAAATAGAGGTTCTTCCTCATGTTTCAAACTAGTGACTGAGTCCTCGCCAAAAAATAAAGATAAAGTGTGCTTTACCACTATCAACAATACCATGCAATTGTACTATTTTCCTTGGTTCTAATCATGAAAAGATGTATGATGTAATGCAATGTCTAGATCCAAGCCCTCTAAATTTTTACATTCAACTTGCATATGCTAATCATGCAAGAGATAGTCATAAACCAATACGATAACCTCCTCCATCGAAACTAGACTTCAATAAACATTTTTTGCACACGTCAAAAGTAGCATCGATTCCACAAGATTAGATGCAATACAAGACATGCATCAAGTTGCTCAAGATTATTCTAATAGGCAATGATTATTTGAGTGTATTTATTTGAGTCATAAATGCATTATTTTTTATGAGTATCTTTATTTTAAATTAGATCATAGAATTTTTAGGGCTTATAGATTTGAAATAAGTTTGATTTTAAATAAAACCTTATTTTTATTTAAAAAAAGAATTTAACACTTGTAAATCATATCAAATAATGAACTACAATTGAATTAAGATTCCCTGTCCACATTTTTGGACTAAAATGCCTCTCTTTATCCTCTTATTTTGTGATAGTACACAATAACAAAGACATGCACATATCATCTTTCTCTGGTATCAAAGGACCTGAATCTCAAGACCCTAAAAAAATTCTCCCTACTTTGAAACTCCCACATTATAGATTCCAGTAGTCAAAAATCATTCCCTGGTTAATTCAAGAAAAACAAACAAGTCTAAGAACATGTGTAATACAAGAAAACATATCACAAAAGAAAGCTATTTGTTAAAAGCTCATCATCAATTTAATAACAAGTTTGATCTTCTTTTTATGTAAATCAATACTTTCTTAATATTTTGACACTGTTTAATATGTATCATCTTTACAACATTGAAAAGCAAAATGACACTTAAATAAGCATCTAAAAATAATCAGAAATTTTAGAGTAAAATGTGAATCATAATTAGATCAAAATGGCCATAGAATTTGTAAGAATATATTGAGAAAAAAAAAACCTTAAATAAAAAATGCAACAATGATAATATAGTGACATATAAGAAAATTATATGAAGAAACAAAATTTTTTCTTTAAAATAATGAAAAAAAAACTCTTAAGACATACCAATTCAAGACCAACTTAGAAATAAATCATGGTAATCTCCTCCGCATTAATGCAAGAAAAATAAATAAATAAACTACGCATTTTTTTTCCTTTCATTCCAAAATTCTACAAATCACATTAACCTCTAGCATTGCCTTAAAATAATAGCTCAATTAAAAATAGAAAAATAATGTTTCCCCTTCCATATAGATTACATTTTTTATCACTTACAAAGTGAAACTAAACCACAATCAAAATATGCTTCTCATCTATCTTTCCCCACACGTAGGTGTTGTTTGTTTCAAAGTAACTATTTGGAAGCAATCAAAGATGAGTTTCACTAATTTAAGTTTTGGTGACCTTTGTTTGTTTCGCAAAGATTCACTTCGTATGAACTAAGTTCTTGCATTTGTTCGGACTATAGTAAATCTAAACTTTCCCGTCATCTAACTCTGAAAAAATTTTAAGTAAAAGTAATATTCTAACTCAAATACCATTAAGCGTATGTCATTCTAACATTATATATATACAAACCCGAATTAAAAGTGGTTTCCAAGCTCTCAGATTAAAATTTATTTCTAATTATTATGAATGTGATCACCATAAATAGAAGCATGTTCTCACTTGCTCAATTTCAAAAGTGTGTTCCAACCAACTACCTTAAAACATAGAAGCAACTAATACTAACTGATTTTAAAGTGCAATATTTAATAGGAGCAATTTTTTAATGTACACGGCAACAAAACATCAAGAAGTTTGAGTTCACCGAAAGTAATGAAGTCCATCAACTCCACATACAAAGAAAAAGAAACGAATAATTAAAGAGTTGAAACAAGCACCAAATTGGAATATAAAGAAAAGAAACCCAAACCTCTTGCTGCTAATCATTAGCGATTCCGCTCCAAAGGCAAAGGACGGTTAAAGCCACCCCTTCGATTCATGTACTGCCTCGGCTGCCTCTTAGTCACAGCACGAACCCCGCTAACGCCAGCCCCAGGCACATGCTTGCCCTTCGTTGAGTCAAAACCTACCGGTATCCCCATCATCTTCATCATTTCCATCTCTTCACTATCAACCTCAGTGAGTTCCATTGCTGCATCACCTCCGCCAACTGGTGGGTCCACCTTCTTCGGATCCTTCGCAACCCCATTGGCAGGATTTGCGTCAGAGCCTTTAGCGCGGCGGGACTCACGTTCATCGTCGCTTCCGTCACGCCGCCGCTTACGGCGGGGGGGGGGGGGGGGGGGGGGGCTTCGGTGACCATGCCGACGATGAGACCTGTCAGCTGAGCGGGAACGAGAGCGGCGGCGCTCCGAAGATGGTGAACGGCGGCGATATCGATCCGGCGAGCGGGAGCGTTTCCGCTTGTCGCCCCTCCCCCCCCGCCGGTCCCGGTCCCGGTCCCTATCTCGATCTCGGTCGCGGAAGCGGTCACGATCAGGATCGCGCTCACGCTCCCGGTCTCGATGATCGCGAGTGTCGCGCTCTCTGAGCTTCTCCTTGTCCCGCTTCCGATCCGCCATTTTCGCTTAGAGAGCCAGCGACTAGGGCCGACGGGTTCAAGCAGCGCTATGCGGTCGGCCCGAGTAGGGCTGAGAATAACTTAGGCTGTGCATTATTTGATTTAAATCGAAAAATAAATCAGAGTCAATTTTATTATTTCGATTCAATCTAAAAATATATATATAGTTTCGATTTTAAAAATATTAAAATTTAATTTTCGATTTATAATTTGATTTCACTTCTTATTTTAACTAATGAACCAAAAATTGAGTAATTATTATTTTTTTTTTAATTATTATTATTTTTTAGAAGTTATACATGTAAATACACATAGATTGGTTGGCATGCATGTAAATATTCCTAGAAATAAACTTCCTAGATGTACTTCGTGTAATTAAGAGATTCTAAATTTAAGATTTCGTGTCTCAAAATATTTATGATTAATTTTGCTCAAATTTTAAAAGAAAAAATTTAAGAATAAAACAGATAAATGACTTCATATTCTTTTATTTCATTTGAAATAAAATAAAGATAATGTACAATAAGAGGTCTAGAAGAGATAGATAGGCGTCAAGTGACCTATCGTGATAGCTGGGGGACGATTGGCAGTTGTGGAGTAGGGCTTCATTTGGGCAGATGGCGGAGATCCATTTCGTTGTAGCGAGTGCTGAAATATGAAAAAGCTTCCGTTTGGTGAAATGTGTCTCCCAAACGCCTCTCGAAGTTGTTTCGTGAGAATGACAGTTTTTCATTGTTGGATGTTGCATGTGACATTTTTCGTTTAGCGAACATGACTTTTAAAAGAACTTCGTTGAACGGTGAAATTCCTTAAAAAAAAAAAAAAACCTAGGTGAGTGGGTGACTATGATCATTGATAGCCATGTGTGAGCTAGCGATCACTAAAAGCGGGCAACGGGTGGTCAAAGGCAAGCAATAGGCGGCGAAGATGGTGGTGACGAGCAAGTGGTGACTTATGTCGGTCAATGGGGGGGTGATTGCAAGATGCCAATAGGGAGTGGTAGAGGGCGACATGTAAGTTGTTGGCGGCAATCACGACACTTTACATAAAACTTTATATTTGAAATTCGCGCAAATCTAGTGAATCTAAATTACTTTGAGAACGAACCAAGGAAATAATTAAAATAAATTGTAATTTTACACTGAAATTAGTGTTTTATTGGCCAAAAACCTAAATTTTTAAAACCCTTGCAAAAAGATTGCAATGCACTATATTTTTTTAATATAATGCATTTAGGGATGTTTGGTTTGTTGAAAAAGGAATGCGATGCAAATTAATGCAATACAAAAATAATATATTTTTGTTGAAATATTTTAGAGTTGGTTTGGTCTAAAATAAATGAGCAATTTCATTTTCTTTATTTACTTTAAGATAAAATGAAAATAATGTATTTCAAAGTAATGGCAATGACAATGTTGGCCCATGCCGACATTTATAGTCGATGGTGCTGGCAATAGTAATGAGTAAGAGGGGGAGAGACGGTCGATGACAACCAACGAGCGACAGATGAAGGCGATGAAATGCACGGAATTTAAACAATATAATGAGTTTTAAATTTATTAAAATCTTTCACTTCATTTTGTTTGCGTCATATCAATCATAAAAAGTTTGAAGTACCTTTTTTTTTTTTTTTTGGTTATCTTGATAATGTAGAACAAATCAACTTCTAGTAGTTTCGGATTTGATGAATCAAACTCGTGATCTGAGGGGACTTACGACCTTCAGAGATGCTGCCCTACCAACAAGCCACTGAACACAATAAAGGATATATATATATATATATATATATATATATATATATATGTG
>NW_018165470.1:309577-315057 GCF_001263595.1 Phalaenopsis equestris | reverse complement strand
TATATATATATATATATATAAAGTATTTGTCAGTCTTTCAATTATTACATCAAAAGTTAATAACACCAAAATCAATCATAATTAAATGATTAGGCAACAATAGTTTTAAAAAGGGCCAGAGGACAACCTTGGGATTGTAGGTAGGCCAATGTAGCTACAAAATAATTGTTCAATGATAATAGCCACCAGTTATGATTGGTGATGATTAAATGTAGTTATTGGTTTCAAACTCTCTAAATGGTGTGAATTTAGCTCTTAGCTTTCTCATCCCTAATATCAGACATAGTCATATTTAGAGAGTTTTGTAAGATATTTTTAAATAAATTTATATAAAATTTTGAAACACCACATAAAATATGATGTGTTAATTCATTTGATTGTATATAATTTTAGCATTTAAGCATCTTATTGACATCCAAATTAAGAGATATTAGACTTGTTGGATTTCTCCCATCGAAGCGTTTGATTTAATTGTAAGCATGTCAGATTTGGAGATCATTTGAGATTTCAATGAATGTCTTGAAGCTTCATGTTACTTTTCATTTTGAAATTGAATTGAATCAATTTCAATGTCATTGAGCTTGTATTATTGAGATACTTAATTTTATTATAAATTTATTAAAATTAGAATTCAAATGATTCTAAAATTGAATCTTATAAGTTATATTATCTAAAATATATCGAGATTGATGTTTGATCATTTTAATTTTTGGGCGGCATGCCAACTAGAATGCTATTGGCTATTATTTATTGCTTTTTTTAGTAATATATATGATGAAAGTTATCATTTTATAACTATTTAGAGTGTGATTGTTGTCATAATGTTATTGAGAAATTTCCTTTAGTAAGAGTTTATAATACTCTACATCTAGGAAACAAAACTATTGCTTACAATTAGTCTATAATTATCTTACAAATAACTGAAGCTGTCCAAATGAATAAAAAGTTGCAGCTCTCTCTTGATTTTTTTGTCCTTTTCTTTGTTATGTATTTGCTTAATTTATTTTTTAAGAGAATATTATTTATTTTAAGCACAATTTGCTTAAACATCCTACGATAATTGAACGATGGGACAAATTGATGAGTCAGTAGGGCGTCGCACTCGTTCACCAAATTAGATGTGAATAGGGCTTGAGTTGATCGTTGGGTGAATTCATTTTTTTTGTTTTTGCACAACTTTGTTGAATGTTGGCATTGGATTGACCCATGTCAAGTAGCTGTAAATAGAGTATGATTTGTTACTTGAGTAAACTCAATTTTGATGTTGGCAAATTTCTAGGTTTTCGAATAGGTTATGAGCTATCGTGGGCCTGTGTCAAGCTGATTCTTATCGAGATCACTTCTCTAATTCATACAAAGAAATGCAACTGAACAAGCTAACTAGAAAAGACAACAAACCCAAATAACAATAAAAAAGATAGCCAACTAGGCTAACTAGAAAACTCATTCAACCTAGATATTCACCAGAAAAGACAGCTAACCCAAGGACCAATAAAACTAGCCAACCAAAATAACTAGTCGGCCCAACTAACGTACCAAAAGAAAAAATAATCAGACAATCAAACAAACTAGAAAAGACAACCAAGTAGCTAACTCTGGGAACCAACAAAACCAGCTAAAGAGCCAACTAATATTTTTCAACTTTAACAAATTAAACCAAAATAGCCAAACCAAAGAACCGTTAAAGAAAGGCTAGCCTGATAACCGACCAACAACATAACTAATCATCTAATTAAAAATTAAGTACAACAAAAATGGTTGAACAAACCATCAATTGAAGAATAATTATTTAATATTAAAATAATGTTCATGCAATGAAAAATCAGAAGAAAAAAAATATTCATTCTTAGACAACTAAGTCATTCAACAGATACCAACTAAAGAGCATGAGACAATCTTCCCTCTAATTACTCTAGTAAATTCACATCGAGTTGTTTCACTTCTATAGTTATAGTTGGTAGGAAAGACATATGAAAATTAGTAATAAGATGAACTAATAAACATACTTTAAAAAATTCATTCTTAAAAAACATTTCCAAAGAAGTTTTTATATCAATGAAAGATTTAATCCAACTTGATGTAAATATTAGTGTATTGACCGTCTTTGTAGATGGTGAACTTATATAATCATAAAAAACTCTCCCACCAATGCTAAATGCATATTCTCAAGTGTCCATTATTATTGGAATTGATAAAATATCATTGGACATTTCAGATAAACAATGATACTTGAGAGTATTCAATATTCACTACTCAAGAACATTAAATTTCTCATTATTAGCTAAAAATAAACCCTCTTCAAGATATATTTATAAATCTAATTTTAAACATTGAATAGAACAGATAAAATAACAATATCGGTAAAGACAAGTATACAATCAAAATTTTAAGGATAAATTAAATCACTTAGCAAATGTGAAGATTCATTACCATTTGTTGGACTAGAGCTAGCAATATCACTCTCATATTTATTCTAAATTTCTCAAATAAAATCTTCAACTTGTTGAACTTCTGAATCTAATTTGATGGATGTGTGTAACTTGGGAAATGTAAAATATATCAATCTCATTTTCAACTGAGGGTCTAAAACAACTACTACATACATAACTAGATTGTACTCACCCCAATATTTATCAAATTTAATTCTCATGGTAATAGCTATGTTCCTATTATACTCTTATGATGAAGTTGACTCATCCTACAAGAATTCTTAATATGCATAAATTAAGGTAAAAAAAAATGTTTGGAGTGGGATGCAAGACCCAAAAATTAATGTTGTTATATGATTAAAAATTGCAAGAAATTTTCAGATTTTCTCATACTTCACCAAATCTAGATCTGATGGCAATCACTCGAGCTACATAGCGATTGAATGCTTTTTGACAAAAAATAGTAGATTCTTGCATAAATTATGTTGAGTTCCACCTTATAGATATATCGTTGCACATACCCTTTGATACTGAAATTCCTAACTGCTTAGAGATCTCAACAAACTTATTCAACCTCATTGATGACTTCTTCAAATATTTAACAAACTCTCTAATTCTATAAATAATGTCCAAAATCTCTTTCAAACCAATTTGCATTATAATGTTTAATATGTGAGAACAATATCTAATATGAAATAAATGCCGCTAAAAATACAACTTTTCTTTTATCAGAAAAATAATTTTAAAAAATTTAGCAGTAGCATCATTATTACTAGCATTATCCAAGGTGATAGTATACACCTTCTCTAAAAATTTTAATCTAACAAACTATCACATATAGCATCATAAATGAATGTATCAACATGAGGTAGCTTCAATTCAATGAAATTTATGATCCACTTTTACAACTTTTAAGATTAATCAATATAATGAGTAGTCAAACACATTTATCTAATTATTTGATTAAATGTTTAATAATCATAAGCTAATAAAACCTTATGTGCATCCTTTAAATATTTGTTCAAATTTTCTTTCTCAAACTCTTGTATAATCATTTTTATTTTGTTTCATGAAACTTCCTCATAATTTGGATTTAACTTTTAATAAAGCATTAAACCATACATGCTCAAAAATATTAAATGAATACTCATGCCTATAATCATTTTGAAATTATTTTTCTAAACCTTTGTTAATTATAGCTCTTCGGATCATGAAACACTAAGATCTTAATATTTACATCAGCATCAAGTGACATAAAATTTAACATATTTTTGCCTTCTATGAATAAAAAAACAGTGGTTTGCTTACACTTTGCATTAATATGTCCATATTCTCTTACATGTCGAAGTAGTTATGAAATAGTTCCATTTTTAAATTTATAAAATTCAGTGCAAAAACTTATACATATCCATGAAGGAGTTGGGACCCTTCAATAGTAATTTTTTTTTTGTAAAATGCTCTCACACTGTTAACTTTCTCTTCTTACTTTTCTTAGTTAGAATTTATTTATTGTTATTATCAATCAATGCTTCTGAAACTACTTACAGCACTATGTTTTATGAATTAAGATTCACATTTTCATTATTATTTTCAACTTTCACTAGCAACACACTGTAAGATGATTCAATTGGAGAAAGACTAATGCAAACATATTTGCACCAAATATGGAATCAAAAGTAAACACTGAGTAAAACATTGAAACTTATTAATAAAACGCTAATAATTAAAGATTTAGCTTCAGCAAACCACAAAGAGAAAAGTATGAAATGACAAGTAGCAATAAAGAAGTTCATGTTTAAGAGCCTAACATGATCATGTAAAAGTAACAACTAAAAATGGATAAAACTAGTTTAATAAGCCCTTTTCCTAATAAAGCACAAATATTAAATTGATGAAAAGTTGCTAACTACTATCAGAGGTAATAAATTAGGTCTAGCAGGCTTTGAAATTTAACCATAAATCATTTATTAACAAGATAAAATAAAAAAAATGCCAACAATAACTATCTATTTGTGACAACCACAAAAATTAAATAATAAAACAATAAACCTAACCCTAAATCAATGCACTCGCACACGAGCGTGTACATGCACACACAAACCCTACATTCGGTAGAGTTAATTAGAGTGAACAAACCTTGCATAGTGTGTTTCCTTTAGCAATGGAGAAGTCCATAAACAATTTTAACATCTTAAATGTCATTTATAAACTCATACCTTGTATAACTTTTGGTACTTTAGCTTTTGATCATTATTTGAGTTAGGTTGATCTTTTTTGATCGAGCAAGAAGGAGCCTTATTAAATTTAGGGCTAATAATATCGTATTTTGGTATATATGATGCATGTGAGTCATAACATGGAGTATTCAACAAAGATTTACAAATTGTCAAGACATGGAATTGAAATTATTCAAACTTTTTTGGTATGTTATTCATCTATCATCTAACATTTTATCTTATTATCTTCAAACTCTTGATGAGAATAATCTTCTTTAATATCATCATCCCAGTGAGGATCTTTTTTATTTTTTATGTTTATACCATGTTACATTATGAAATAGTTCTTCTAGTGTTGGGCTTTGTTACTACTTCAATATATTTTTTCTATTAATCATTTCTAGATAAAGTTATCAAGCCTTAATATTATTAATTTATCTTCATCACAGGTCTATGTAATGTCTAGTCGGGTTTGGCAATGTTGAACAATGTTAAATCCCTAACTTTTATAGGTTAAGAAGGACATAGATGTTTTATTGTTGACCACTTGTTTCAACACCTTGTGGAGGTGGCGATCTTCACCTTCAATAGTAACTCATTTTTCATGTTCAACTATGTCAAACTGGTGTAAGCCCTAATCTTTATTAGTTAAGGGTTTAAAGATTTTTATCCCAAACCATCTATTTCACTCTTAGTGAATGAGGCAGTTCCATCATTTTTTTACTAGACCGAACAAATTTTATATTGAATTCATCATTATCGTCTTAGAGGCTATAAAATCATTCTGTTTACAACCTTTTAGCTTCCCTCATGTGGTGTTAGGATAAACACTTAT